>NC_060287.1:39839576-39862297 GCF_021613505.1 Equus quagga | reverse complement strand
GTGGTCACAAATGCTTTGGGGCTGACGGACCCTAAAAATGGTCTATGATGGCCAACCCAAGCTGCACACAGGGAAACTGAGGTCCTACCACCATGACTCGGCCACAGTCACCAAAAACCTGAAAGGGGTGGAGCCCAGGCCTATCTCAGGTCTCCTGACTACCAGCCTCCACCCCCTACCCCCATGCTGATTTCAGTGACAGCATCCTTGGCTCTGGCAGAGAGGAATGGGCGAGAATCGGCAGGTGGTTCTGGTGAAAGCCTTTCTTGAGGAAGAAATGAACAGGGGCCAGAGTTTCCTGCTGGAGCTGGAAACACCGATGGCTGGTTGATGGCAAGAGTGACTGCCCGGCAATGCTGGTCTGACCCCAGTGCATGCGTCCTGGGGCCCAGCTGAAGAGAGCTCCTAGAAAATAAGAGGCACTTTCTTCTCCTCCTTCTTGGAGGCGTCTGTGCCTCAGAACATAAGTTTTCTTTTGTCTTTACTGAGAAAGCACATTTTGTTATGGGAAAATGAAACCAGAGAACCCACTCCACCAAGAACTGTGGGCAGATAAGCAGAACAACGCCCCAGCTGGTCCCGTGGCCACGGACAGCACGGCACCTCCCCGCGTACCCCTGCCCAGGCGTGCACACTCCCACGCCTGCCATTTGTCCAAGGGGACAAGCACCCCAGGCCAACCCCCCAAAAGTGAGGTGGGGCCTCTCAGCGCCCTCTCTTCATCGCTCAGTGTTTCCGGGCTTTCTGATCTCTACACCTTTAATCGTGTTCCTGTTGGCACTGCTTTTAAATGAGTGACAGAAATCAGACACCTCTGCTTCAGTGATAGATTTCTGACCCCTATCTGGCTTTACTGTTTTATTCATCTAAAAACTTTGCCTCTTAGGCATGAAGAAAGCTGCTCTGCTTCTTGGAACTTCTGTCACGCGCTGGGCACAGCCGCCACCTCGCTGGGCCTCCAGGAACTCTGGGACGGGTTCCCCTCCTTCACAGATGGAGAGATGGAGCCTGGGGGCCGAGCCCCCCATCCCAGCAGTGGAGCCTCGGGGACTCCGGGCCTTTGCTGCTCCCACCGTGAGGCATCCTTCTTACGCCAAGATCCTCGACCAATCGCTGTTGATAGATTTCATCTCTACCGAAGCCGAGGGCCAGCTTGGCCGTGGCACCCGTCTTGGCAGCACAGTGGGAAGTCACCTGCAAGCTGAAATCCCACTGGCGCCAGGCCCCACCCACTGGGGAGGGGGCTGGATCTTGGTGGAGGGGCCTTAGTGTGTCTGACAGGCTCCTGGTGATGCAACTGAGCAGCCAGGCCTGAGGACCCTGGACCAGAGGGAGCGTGCCCGGGAGACGGTGCAGGGCAAGGTCAGAGGTCTCACCTGAGACAAGCAATCAATGCCCAGTGGAGGCACAGCTCGGAGACAGGGACAGGACCACTCTGAGCTTCACCCTATGGTTGTCATCCACAACTCACACAAGCCTGAATTTAGGGGCCCGATGCCCATGCTTGAATAGCAGCTGGATTCCTTAGGACTCACTCCTGGGGGTGCTGGATGCCCAGCCCCTCTGCATCACGGCAATCCACCTCCAGTCAGTGACTCACGGCCGCTTCCTGCGAGGCCCAGAGAGGGCGGCCCACCATGGCGACAACGGGAAATGAGGCTCTTTCAGGAGGGTAACGAACGGCCTAGTGCGTGGCGGCCAGCCTGGCTTTGGGATTCCTCATGTCCTCGGGCTGGTGCATCTCTCGGTGGTACAGACACCCCAGTTCCCACGTTGGTGCGCTTCCTCCTGCCCTTTGCCCCTTCTCTGAACACCAAGAAATCTTATGCTAAAACTTGCTCATCACACAGAGTCCCCGGAACCCACACTCCAGCCGCCGATCCGCCCAGGGCTCTGGCACCTCATCAAGGCAGGCGTGCGTCTGACCCCAGCACTGAGCAGTTCCTGGGAACAGGGGAAGAATCGCTCGTCTGGCCACTGTCACTCTTTCTCCTTGTTTCTGTCAAGTCTATTCCTCAGGATGGCAGGAGTTGACCTTTAGGAGAAGATGCAGGAGGAGAATCGGCTCAATTCCCATGTTGTGAGACAGCAAGGCGAGAAAGAGGGAAAGGGATCGTGTGCGTGTGTGTGGGTAGGTGAGTGGAAAGACGGACAGATGGATGGATAGACAGATAGATGGATGATAGATGATAGATAGGTGGATAGATCGATCAATAGCTAGTCAGATAGATGACAGACAGGTGATAGACTGATAGATAAAAGACAGGTGATTGGTAGATGGATAGACAGACAGATGGACAGATAGATGACAGATGGGTTGATAGCGAGGTGACAGATAGAGAGACGGACGGATGACAGATGTGGGAGAGGCTGAGACCGAGGTCGGGTCTGGAGAGTGTGGAGCAGTCACGTCCCTGCGCAGAGTAGACACCACGCAGGCCCTGCAGTTGACGGGCTCAAAGGAGAACTCGAGAAAGAAGGAGCAGAAAACAAAGGGGTGTTTTTCTGAGGAAGAGCACAAGGAATGTGATGGAAACGGGCGGCCATCGTGCAAGGCTCTGTCGAGAGGGGCTTGCAGCGCACTCGGGGCCTCAGACCCTGGCTCCAGGTCACTGTGGGCATCCTTGATCCGGTTTAGTAACCCTCCCCATCCCCCAACTCCCCCCTCCCCCGCCTCAGGGGCTGCTGGGCGTGAGCGGGAGGGCGTGTCCCCGACTGTGAGGTTGGGGTGTCAGGCGTGGTTAAGGGCAGAGGCAGGGGCTTGGCTGGGGCTGTTGGTCTGAGGGGCTGGACGTGGGCTCCGAGCAGGGGCGTGGAGATGGGAGTGCAGAGGCACCAAGGCCGCGTGACCAGCCAGGCCGTCCTCAGGGGAGGCCGCTGGTCTCCGCCTTCAAGTCTGTGGATCCAGGACTAGATTCGGGGAAATAAGTCACAGGAACTGGCTGGGGACGTCTTTGCAGGAGATGTGTTTGCGCTATCCTGCTACCTGAGCAACAGGGGTTCCCTCTGGGTGCCCCAGTGCTGGGTAGGGTGGGAGGGCTGCGTGGGATGTGGGAGTCAGAGGTCCAGCATCTCTGGAACCGGCTTTGTGCTCCCGCTGGATCTCAGACCACAACCCATTGTCATGCAAAGAGGGGCCCTGGAGATACCATCTCCCCCATTGTCAGGTCCTGGGGTGAAACAGTGGAGAACCCTAGACCATAGCCCCGCTGGGCCCCTGAACCAGCCAGAGGGATCCAGGGATGTAGAACCGACTTGGGATTCTCCATGCGGTTGGTTTAAATTTTCAGGAAGAGCCTGCCTTGAGGTGGATGTGTGCATTTGTTGGTGAAAACTTTCTCCTTTCTGGTCTTTAAAGGAGGAGTAGGAAGAATCTGGGGCTTGCTGGAACCTTCCGTGCAGAGCGTGGGATGGCCGTGCTCACGGGGGGCTCGCTTCTAAAGTTGGCCCAGGGGTAGAGCTGGTTGTATTCTTCCTGGAATGTGGCTTTTATTTTGTAACAAAGCAAATATTTTAATGTTTGTTTTCCTTTAACAAATAAATATCGGCTCCAACAAATGTCGGGGAAAGGCTGCAATAATAAACCAAGCGATCATGATTAATGGAAGCAGAAAAATGATCCTTTCCCTTTTCCTCTCCAAAAAATAGGTCCTGAGTGGGATTTTCCAGTGAAGTCAAAAATATCAGGACTTTTTCTCCTCAGCACCGTGGGCCCTTCAGAGCCGGGGTGAGTTTCCACACTTTTGGGGACGAGCTTTTCTCTGCCTGGGGGACCCTTGTCTGAAGCCTTTCATCTGCTGTCCACCCCCCACCCAGCACAGCGGGGCCAGGACCCCCTCAGCTCCAGGGGTGCCTACTGCGCCCAGCAAGTGTCTCAGGTCACCCCTGTGTCTTAAATGCTACAAGACTGCACCCCGGGGGCTCTGTGGGGGTGGGGCGGCCCTTCTGAGTAGCCGCATCGGAGCAGGGGGTCTGAGCCTTTTGATTCCATCCCCCATCCACCGGTCACTTCTGCCGAGAACAAGCAACAGCCACCAATGCCCCATGGCCCCAGTGCGAGGAACTCCCAGGTTGTCAGATGGTCCCTGGCCTCAGAGCCTGTGCGGGGCATGTGTCTAAACACGGTGCCGACGTCGTCCTCCAAACCAGCCAATGTGTCTGCCCACCTGAGTCACCACCGAAAGGTCTCTTTGAGGAAAAACCCCAGAACAAGAGTGATGGCTGCCTGGAAGAAAGAGTCAACTTCTGATCTGACCACACTCACACATGCACACACGTGCGCGCACCACACGGATACACACACACGCCACACCCTCACACTCACACACACTCTCACTGCCCCGGAGCTGGGCCACGGTCTCCGGCCAGCCTTCCCGGCTCTCGTTTGCCGTTGTCACGAGAATCGAGGCTGGTGTGGAGGGTCAGGTTTGGGGCAGGGAAAGGAGGACGTGGACCCCAGGCTGGCGAGCACACCCTCTTTTCAGCAGGCCTCTCCAACAACAAACCCAGCAACAATTCCAGGAGGCAGCTCCTTCGCTCGGGGCCGGGATGACATCATAGAGGAAGGGAAAACAGAAACCGCGCCAGCAGTCCAGACCCAGCAACTGCACACAAAAGGACACATGGCCGTCCCCATAACCAACGTGGCCCGCAGCCCAGACGTTGTCCCTCCCCAGGCAGGTGGGCGGCCCCACAGTCAGTGCTCTCTTCCTTGAAAGGAACACAGCAATAAAAATATCTGTCTGACCTGTGTGCGAGCACCTTCGGCCTCGCCGTCAGGTGGGGTCTCCAGGACCCTCCTGGGGCTTCTGCTGTTGTCAATGAGTCAAAAGAACCTCGCTGGGTATTGACCTGGAGGCTGGAATGCACTGAGAGGTGAATGGCTCCTGGCACTCCCACTGGGGGTGGACACGGTGTCTGGGTCACTGTTTGTTCCCTCCGGCAGAGCTCCTGTGGGGGGTGTGCTGGTCCCTCTGGATGGTGCCCACCTCCAGGGGTTCCTTCTGGGCAGTGCCAGGAGCCTCATGGTGGCCCCATCCTAGATTAGGGGCCGGGGAGACCTGCCCCAAGCCAGTGCCACCCTTCTGAGTTCCTCAGTTTCCCCCAAAGCTGCCCAATCCTGCCCCCCTTTTGCACCTAAAGCTGATTCAAGTTGATGCACCGGGACCTGGGCCCCCACCCTGGGCTAGACCCTCTGCAGGGGGCACAGGAGCCTGGAGCAGCAGGGACTCAGCTCACACGGTGATCAGGGACTGACAGATGCCCTCATCCAGCAGGAGGCCAGGCCCCAGGCCCTGGAGCACCCGGCTGTGGCCCGGCCCAGCCTCCTGGATCCCACGAGCTTCTCCAGCTTCAGCTCCAGGGGCTCTGGCTGCTCGCTCACCTCATGGCCTGCCAGGCCCTCCCTGAGTTTCTCACCCATCAGGAGGACTCCCGTGGAGACCCTCGAGTGCTCTACCCCAGGACTGGTCCAGGCCAGCTTAGGGGCAGTGAACACAGGTCTGGACAGGGGTCAAGAGGAACCTCTTCCCTTCTCAGACCCACTGGCCCTGACCTTCAGGCCTGTGGTCTCACAGCCAGCAGGGTGGGGAGACCCTTGGGTGGACCACCCAGAGCTTCTGCAGTTACTGTCAGTGCCTGAGCCTGAAAAAAGACAGTGGAAGTGGGGGTGACAGGAAGACACCTGGACTCCGATGAAGGGGGATCTTCTCAGCTGGTCCACTTGGATGTGGCCCACCCAGAGGGCTGTGGGCAGGGGTGCCCATCTGCTGAGCACCTGCAGAATGTGGTGGCCAGGGAGCAGCCCTGGAGCTGGGCTGTCGGGTCCTGGCTCTGCTCCAAACGGCTGAGTGTGAGCAAGTGACCTCCCTTCTCTGTAAAACGAGGATGTTTACCAACCCCTGCCTTGTGGGGTGCTCTGAAGATGAAGGGCTCAGACCCAACCAGTCCAAACTAGTGACAGTCATTCGTGTGTTCCCGGCACCCCTCGGCCTGCAGCGGGCAGTGGCGGACGGGCCTCTCACTGACTGTGAGCCAGCGTGTAGATGGAAGCGATGGTCCACACTCACCCACCCTGGGTCCCCACCTTTGCTGTGTGACTTGGGGTCCCTTACACTCTGACACTGGCCCGGCCTGTGACTCTCTGGCTCGTGTGCGTCAGCAGATGTGGTGCAAGTGGAGGCTTGAGGAGCACGTGTGCAGCCAACGTGTTCATCTGTTGCCTCTGCCTCCACCATTGGACCAGCCTGGGCTAGTCTGACAGAGGAGGGAAGCCTGTGCTGCAGTGCTGAGATGTCAGCCAGCCGAGCCCTCATGTGAGATCCTGGACAGGATCAAGGTGATGCGAGGAAAACACCCACATGTGTCAGAGCCAGACCAGCAGGAGCTCAAGACAGACAGAAAATCCTCAAAGCAGGAGATGGCAACGTCTTTCAAAGGGAACCAAGCCTCACAGCCAACTTTCCTAAGGAGGCAATGGCAGTCTGAAGACGATGGAACGAGATCTTGAAAATGCGGGAAAAGTGAGTCCAACCAGGGATTTTATTCTTTTTTTTTTTCCCCTTCTCCCCAAAGCCCCCCTAGTACCTAGTTGTATATTCTAGTTGTGAGTGCCTCTGGTTGTGCCATGTGGGACGCCGCCTCAGCATGGCCTGATGAGCGGTGCCATGTCCACACCCAGGATCCAAACTGGCGAAACCCTGGGCTGCTGAAGCAGAGCATGAGAACTTAACTACTTGGCCACAGGGCAGGCCCCTATGAGATTTTTATTTATATATTTACCTTTTTACCTTGAGATAACTTTAGACTTTATTCTTAACAAGAGTTACAAAAACAGTTCCAAGGGTCCCCATGTATCCTCCGCTGGGTGGCCCCTCATGTGCACATGTTACATGTTACATGTTACATGGGGCCTAGGAAATGACCACTGATACAGTACGCTAACTAAAACACAGACTCCACTAGCATCGCACCAGGCTTTCACTAATGTCCTTTTCCTGCTCTTGGACCCCAGGTGGCATTCATTGTCACATCTCCTTGGTCTCCTCCAGTCTGGGGCCGTCTCTCAGTCTTTACCTCTCTTTCATGACCTTCACACTCTCGAAGAGCACTGGCTAGGTATTCTGCAGAATGACCCTCAGCTGGGGTTTGTCTAGTGTCGTCTCCTGATTACCATGGGGTTTCTGGAAAGACCACAGCAGGGGTAAGTCCCCCGCACATCCTATCGGGGGCAGCAGGACATCAACGTAACTTACTGCTGGTGACACGACCTGGGACCACTTGGGTGAGGCGGCGTCTGCTCAGTGTCTCCAGCACAAAGCTCCCAGCTGCCCTCTGCACGCTCAGTCCATCAGAAGCCGGTCACTAAGTCCAGTTCACATGCAAGGAGGGGAAAGCGGTTCTGTCTCCAGGAGAGGGCACGACAAAGGGATTTGTGGGCTCACACTAAAACCACCACAATACTTAATATTTTGAGTGTGCAAATATGCTGTTTTCCTTTAAAGTTTTTCCCACTAACTGCAACGCTTGCCGGTAGATCCTAGCTTCAGCCCTCACTGCTGTCATGTCATGATGACGATTTCCTATTTCCCTCATTCCTTCTACATTTATTGATTGGAATTTACTGTAAGGAATAGCTGCCCCTTCTCTCTCGTTTGTTCATATTTTCAATCGTTATTTAAATCAATGAGGACTCATGGATATTCTATTCTTTGGGCTGTAAGTCAATAATATTGTTATTTATGTGGTTGTTCAACAACCGAGCATCTGATATCCAGCAAAGACAGCCTGCAGAAATGAAGGCAAAATAAAGACATTTTCAGACAAACGAAAACAGAGAGAATTTGTCTCCAAAAAACTGGCACTGGAGGAATTCCAAAGGGAGTTGTTCTGATGAAGGACAGTGGTCAAACACCAAAGGTCACACATGGGGGAGGGACGACGTTGACACGAGGGAGATGTGGAAGTGTCAGTGAATACGTTGACTGAAGAATCAAAAACTAACGTCTGGTGGGTTTAAATAGACGTGGAGTGAGCCTCATGGCCAGAGTAGCAGAAAAGGTAGGAGAGGAAGGTGTTGGTTTTCCATTGATACGTAAGAAGTTATGACAACTTTAGTGGCTTAAAATAACACAAATTTATTATCTCAAGTTCCTGTAGGTCCGAGGTCTGGCTGGCCTGACTGGGCTCAGCCTGGGCTCTCACACGGCCAGAGCCAAGGCCTTGGCTGGGCTGGGCCCTTGTCTGCAGGCCTCAGGGAGAACCCACGTCCAAGCTCACTCCTGCTGTTGGCAGAGGTCAGGCGCTCGCCCTCACACAGCTGACCCAACCCCCCCAGAACGGCTAACATTCAGAAGATTGACAATTCCCAGTGTCGACAAGGACGTGAGGAACCGGAGCCCTCAGGAGGCACTGGTGGGTGGAGAGGTTGTCACAAGCTCCTGGAGGACTGTCGGTCTGTTTCCTGAACTTTAGGCTTTTCGTACCCTGTGGCCCAACGCCTCCACTGCCTGGCATGTGCCCTGCAGAAGTACCAACCATGTTCACCCAAAGACGTGTGCAAGATTACTTCTAACAGCATGAGTCAGAATACCCCAAATCAGAGAGGACAGAGGAATGGTTGTGGTACGTCCATACAAGGGAATTCCGTGCTACAGTGAACTGAACTCCTGCTGTTGGCAACAATGTGGTGCGTCTCACAGACACGCAGCTGAGTAACAGCAGCTGGACACAAAGAAGGTGATTTAAGGAGGCGCCCCCTGTCAGGTTCATGCCGTGTGGGGCCAGGAGCTGAGAGGGAGTGCCCTCTTAAATTTTGCCCCGGGACCCCAGCTCATCTCTCCCTAGTCCTGGCCCCGGCCCCCAGCACGGCTTCGATTACCTGATGGCCATCGGCCTCTTCCCTGGCTCCACGCGGAGCTCCCGGGATGGAGGCTGCAGGAGCCACTCCATGCGGTGCCTGGCACGCAGCAGCTTAGCGAGGATTTAACGAGGGAATTAAGAAAGGAATGTTCAGCCAGAAGCGTCACGACCAGGTTGACTGGATGCTGGTGAGTAACTCTTGGGGATTCTGCTGAATCATAGCTTCCTGTCGGTTTGGACGTATTCTTAATTGTATGTTCTGAACAGATGGAAATATCTTGGCCTCTGGGACTGAAACATTGAATATTTGGTAAATGCAGCCAGAAGGAATCGGCTGGAATATGACTCACACGGGCCGTTTGAACTCTGATGGGGTAAACAGACTACAGCGACTCCTGCTCATTTAGAACCAAAGGAAGTTGGGAGCTGAAGCACGAACAATGAGGCGGTGGCCAGCCAAAGTCTGAATGGCCCGTTTCTAGCTTTGTTCCCATTACATGGGGAACCCGTGACACTCGCAATGTCCCCAGAGCATCTCGGGGAGATGGGATGAGAAAATCACCCCCATCAGCATTTCCATTAATGATCAATTAGAGGTGTTGTGGGCAGTCCATTCCCAGGGAAGACGAGCCAGGCCCAGATCTCCTGTAGAGAAAGGACGGGGAAGAAGATAAAGCCAGGAGTGAGAGCCAGGGAGGCCGCACAGCCCGGCAGAGGGAGTTCGAGGGGCCAGAGGGGGAAGCGCAAAGGGCTTGGCTGGACTAGTGTGGGGTCTGGACTGGAGCTGCCTAAGAGAGCAAGAGGGTGTGTGAGAACGAATGAAGGATTCTGACCCCTATCATGTTCTTCTCGAGGCACGGTGACGCGGGGTGGATCTGTCAGCGAAGCTGGGCTCCCTGAGGACACTCCTCACAGAGACTGGGCCCATGGAGCTCCAATCGGCTGCACGCACCCCACGAGAGACAGGAGACGAGTAGGGCTGACGTGTCAACAGTCGGGGTCTGCTATCTCTCCTGCAGAGCACGAGGCCAGCTCACCCGGCAGACCTTATGAGAAGGAGGTGACATAATGAGCTAGAGTCGTCGACAGCCACACGACTCAGTCATAGCTGGTCACTTTCTTTCTTCACACTCTCAATTTGTGGAAGAGCAGCATAAATGATGCTGTGAAGAATTTCCCAGTGTTGTTTCTCATCCCTAGTTGTTTTTTGCTGCGTGCAGCCCTTTCCCCTGGAAGCTGAGGCCCCGTGGTCTCCAAAGTTGGGCTGAGTCCTGACATGAGGATCTCCAAGCAGTCACTTCCCCGTGAAGCCCATCCCAGGGCCGGGGGAGGCAGCCGCGGCATCCATCAGCAGGGCCCGCGTCTGTGGGAGGAGGAAGGACTTCTGGATTCCAGGCCCTGGCGGAGCACACAGCGTTTGCCCCAGAACCCTGGGAGGGCGGCCTCGAGGAGCCAGGATGCCCTCCCCTCCCACGCACCCCAGGAGACAAGCCCTGGTCTGGCTGCATGGAGGAACCTGGAGGAGCGGAGCAGGGTAGAGCGAGCTAAGTGTGAGGGAGGGGCTGCCCCTGGGGACCCTCCCCGCCCACCCCAGAGTGGGGATCCCAAAGAGAGAGAGACCCAGAATTACCCAAGAGAGTATGTTAACCCGACAGAAAGCAAGCGTGAACCCAGAGGAGACTAGATCACCGTGAAAGGGCCCCTACAGAAGCCGATGGCAGAAACAGCTCTACCCTGCTCGTCTGTTCCCACGTGGCTGTCAGAGCCTCCTCAGGGGACCCAGCCCCTCGCCCCGCACCCCAGGAGGCGCCTTTAAACGAGAGCTCATTGGCAGGAGCCACAGCAGAAACAGTAAGGATGTTTCCAGCACCTGCTGTCACTGGATCCAGTTCCCACTGGTCCCCCTGAGGCTCAGCGTCTGCGATAGGTGGGTCAGGGTCCGCAAGAGGGGCTATATTTGATCCCTTTTATCTTGAGTGGTTTGGGGGAGTTCTCATTGTGTCTTTGGGGTTCAGAGCCCTAGGAGATCTGGAAGCACACTGCCTCCAGCAAATCAATCGCACTGCTGCATTCCACCCGCTTCTGCGTTCCACTCCCAGGGCTTCTGTTCTCACCCTCACTTCCGGCCAAGGGCAGCGCAGTCCCTCCTCCCACGGCCGGTTCCTCCCAGACTTCTGCACCAGCTCCCGAGAGCCCCGGACTGGTGGCACCCTGCCTCAGCCGCTCATTCGAGACCCACGTGTGTGGACATGCATGAGCGGCCTGTGTGCACAAAATGCTCCCTCATGACACTGGGGGGGTTATCCTCCACGTGAGAAATTAAAGTTCTGTGCATGTTGGTTTGCCTTTCTTTTTTTTTTATCTGTGACTTGATTAAACAAGAAAACTGAAGGCGTGGATTACTGGGGATAAGGTGGGGGGGGGGGGGGGTCCACACGTTGTTCAGCTCTGTGTCCTGTGTCTGGTTCCTTCTCGTACCCACAGACTCGACGTGGCCTCAGAGGTGGGGCGAGGCAGTGGGGGCTGAGGCCCGGCCTGCCTCCCAGTCGGCCCCTTTGAGGCTCACGATCTATAATGCCATGGGGCACGGTGCTGGCCAGGTTGTTTGAGGAAGCTGCTCCCACTGGGCGGATGGGAGAGGCTCGGTCTCACGTGCATGAGTCGGGGGCTGGTCCCACTGCACTGCCTCCTTCCTGCTGATTAAAGCGACTCCCTCAGGCCCACAGCTGATTAGACATCGATAGGAACCTGGATGTGTCAATAGCCCTTTGAGAAAGAGCTCATGCAGACGGATGGAAGGGGGAAGTCAAAGTCAGACTCACTGCACCCCACCCCCAGTCCTGGGGGTACGGCCGTCTATGACTGTGGGCCGGGGAGAGCCCAAGGTGGGTGGAGTGAAGGCCTGGCCAGGGGTCTGGGGGTCAGGGAAGGAGGTCGTGCGCTTGGCAGCCCTCTGGGCTCAGCAGCGTCGCCGGTGGGTCAGGGGCCTGGGAACTGGAGTGGCCCTCTGAGGTGCTCGGGCCCAGCCTGGTGGGGGAGGGTGTGGCTCAGGCCCCTTCTGCCCTGGACAGTGGGGCTGTGGCCCAGATGGCCACATCGTCCTGGCCTTGGAGACCGAGAGCCATCTGGCTCCCTGCCCACAACCCTGTTCCGTGGGAATCCCAGGCCCCTCAGTCATCTGCAAACTCTCCAGGGCTTCTGTTCTCACCCTCACTTCCGGCCGAGGGCAGCGCAGTCCCTCCTCCCACGGCTGGCTGCTCCCCGACTTCTGTGCCAGCTCCCAGGACACCTGGCCTGGTGGACACCTGGCCTGGTGGACACCCTGCCTCAGCCACTCATTCCAGATCCATGTGCCTGGGAATGAGTGTGTGTGCATGCATGTATGCAAACATGCAAGTGTGTGTTTGTGCATGTGTGCGAGCATGCATGTGCATGTTTGTGCATGACTGTGCATGTGTGTGCCTGTGCACGTGTGCATGGTGGGAGGCCAGTTACTCCCACTCTTGGCTCCCAAGGCCTGGCCATGGGGTGGCCCTTCTACCCCTGAAGATCTTTCTTTCTGTCTTCTGCCCTGTAGCATCGCCCACAACCAGAGACCTGAACAGGAGACGGGGGACCCCTCGGAGAGCATTCCTGACGGGGTCCCTGAGGTGGGAGTGTTCCCAGGCTGCGTGCAGGGGTTGAGTTGGTGAGGCTTCATGTGGAATCCAGCAGGGTGACCAGGGTGGTGGGGTCTGCCTGGCACTGTCCGTCCTACAGTGGGGACAGCTCATCTAAACTGCTGACCCACCTGTGTTGTGAAAGGATTGGACAGAAAGGAAAAGCTCAGGCCCTTAATGCCGGAGAGGCACAGGGCAGAGTCCTGGTCCCGGGGTCCCGAGGTCTGCCGCCTGGCACAGTGCACAAGCTGAAGAGGCAGGAACAGGGCAGTGGTGAGGCCCAGCCTTGCAGAGCACGTGCTGGGGTGGGAGGGAAGAGGGGCAGCTGCCTGCAAGACCTTGGAACCCATGACTGACACTCTGGGTGGCCTTCCGTCTGCTGGGACATGACAAATAAACGGCAAGCAATAGGATATATTGGAGTGTATGAGGAAGTGTTTGATGTAAAATTAATTCGACCTGAACTTGTTTTTCCAAAAGCGCCTGACGTGGCCATGGCTGCTGAGCTTGCATTGTGTATCTGCTTTAAGCATTTGCTGTATCCCAAAGACAAGAACACAGCCCTTAGAGATAAGGATGTAACTTCCTCCACATCGGCATTTCCTTAAGGATAAGCATCTCCCAAAACTAAGGGTTGATTGCTGACCTGCTGTGCTCACCTTCTGACCACCCAGCTGGAGATCACAGACTTCCTGTGTCCATCAATCGCCGTTCCAGCAGAGCAGTCTCGTGACTATCATCAAAGGGATATTCCCGTCATATGTGACACATCCTCTTTGACAGTACATAACCACTCTGTACACCCCACTTCTTTGGAGTGCTCCTTCCTCTGTGAAAGGACTCTCCCGGGCTGTATGGTCCTCAGATCTGGCTCAGAATAAACTCACCCCAATTTTGATTTATAGATTGGTTATGGATTATTTGCTTCGACAGACATTCCTGACCACCAGGACCAAATGCAGCCAACAAACGGACCAGCTCTGAAAAGGCAGCCCGTTGGTTGGGGGGATGGGTGCCTGGCCAAGGGAGACACACCAGGAGGGGAGGAGAGTTTGACAAAGGGCTGTTTACAAGGACTGGTGCAGTAGCTAGGGTTTGCAACCATGGGAGCTGCTCCACCTGGGCCTGCGGGGTGAGGGAGTGACCAGCGTGGGGGACGCTTTGATCCCTCTCTCCTCCCACTGCCGTCCTCCAACAGGGCTCTACTGGGGAAATAGAAATAAAAACAAATCTCTTTCCGACCCAGAAAACCTCCCCATGCAGGTAGACGAGAAAGGACACAGCTCTATTACTGAGCGAGGGTAAGACCAGAGCGTGATGCCAGAGAGAAGCCCAGCTCTTAAACAAGCAGGTTTTGTGATCTGAGTCAGGGCACAAGTTAGGCCCGTCCCCTCCGAGGACACGGGGAGATGGCTGGCTTCTTCCTGGAAGATTATAGTTCAAAGAGCTGCCTCCCAGGCCCGGAGGGAGCATTCCTGAGCCCTGAGGCCGGCGGGGCCGGAGGCTTAGGAGCCATTAATAAGATTTACAAACATTTGGAAAGGACGGGAAAGGAGAGGCTGAAAGAGTGGGGGAGGAGGCCTCTTCTCTCATTTTCAACAGGGAGGAAATTCGCATTTGCCCTTACAGCTCAGCACGGGGCCAACCCCAGGGGGTCCCGGGGCCCCAGTGCTGGAGCAGATCTGGGAGGTCTGTGGGACAAGCAGAGGGAAGGACCTGGAGTCAACGTGGGACATCGGGCACAGCTGGCTGCTGCGGGACCCCAGCCCTGAGAGGACCGGGCCACGTGGCTGCCCACCCCGCTGTCCCACCCGGATTTTGTGAGGGTGTTGGTAAATGGCTGGTCCGAAGGCGCGGCCCACTGTTTTTCCCAGCCCACGTTCTCTTACTGGAAAAAAACCTAACGAGCATTCTTTGTAACAGACCGATGTTAACAAGATCCAGCAAAACCCATTTCCCCAAATCACAGCCCTGGGTGTGGGAGAGTTTTCATCTAACCGCATAACCAAGGACACCCAGCAAGCTGGGCCTGGGGTGGTGGGGGACGTATTGATGGAGAACGCAGCCGGACGGCGTGTCAGGAAGGAGCACCCACTCCCCACCACCCCGTGCAGTTTCATTGTATCTTCTCCTGTAAAAGTTCGTACTGAGCTTACCACTCATGTACTTTGTATCCCAACGTGCTTTGGGACAACGAGGTGGCCTCTCACACTGGTGCAGTGGGTTCCATGAGTCAGAACAACCAGGCAGAACATCTGCGGGGACAGTGAGCCATCTTGGGACCTTCTTATTACCCCGTGGGCCGGAGCGACACCCTGGCTGCTGGCCTGGGGGGGGGGGGGTGCTGCTACAAGGATTTTTAAAAGGAAATAAAACATTTGTAACGGTTTATCAGCATTCCAAAGAAACACGAACTCTGTGTGGGTACCTAGGAGCTGATAGAGGGCCAGGACGAGGCTCCTCCTCCAAACATCCTGTGGGAGAGGAACAAAAATCTTTCCTCCACCCTCTTAAGTTCAGTCACAAGGCCTGTGAATTAAACTCACAAAAACCAGATTAACAGGACTAAAGGTTCATTTCACCTGCACATGGTCAGGGGTGGGGGGGTATTGGTGTTCACAGAAAAGAAAACTCCAGAAAGGCAGTTAGACCCTGGGGGTGGGGGGTGGGTAGGTGGAGGTTATATACCATTTTAACAAAGGGTGATACTTGTGGAGAAGAGACTAGAAAAGAGAGAGGGGGTTTGGTTTTTGGGGGCGGGGGGCAGGGTAAGTCGTAGGAAGGTGACGAGGGAACAAGGGGAAATAAGAGCTGTTCAGGGAGGCCTGCTGTGCAGGCTCAAGTCCGAGAGTCGTCTCCCGAGGACGCCTCTACCAACGGAAGTTCTCTCTACTGAAGGGACGTTTGTGCCCTAATTTGGGGCAGAAGGAGGAGGGCAGAGAGACCCCTGTGTTTGCTGTTTCTAAAGCGCCTTTAGCTCAAAATCCCCCTCATGCCAGAGGGGCCTGCCCTGGGGCGGCCTGTTCTGACTCCTTTCGATCCAAGATCACGTCGGTGTTTTTAGGGGAAAATAAGTTCAAAGCCGCTTTATCCACAGCTCCCCCTGGTGAGCAGCCCCCTAGTTTAGGGTTTGCACTTGAGGATGTTCTTCACTCCTCGGTCATTGCCCCCCGGCCCCGCTGTGGTCCGCGTCCTCCGGCTCCGGCAGAGGGATGGACCAGCTGGCGGCCTCTCCTCCCGCACCCGGTCCCCGTGGCTCCCCCTCCTCCTCACACTGAGGAGTCCCCACCTGGTCCCTCCTCTGGCCCCAAAGCCCTGACCCCACCCCAAAGGCATCGAGGGTGAGTGGCCTGGGCCCCGTGACCCCAACCCCGCAGGCGGGGTCTCTGAGGCAGAGCCGGGAGGGGCGGGGTCAGGGCCTGTCTGTGAACGGCTGGGACACTTACTTCGTCTCCTGCTGAGATTCCCCGAGCCGACTCCCAAGCCGCGTCGTGTCCTCTTGTTGTCTGTGCGCCTGGCGCCAGGGCCCTCCCAGCGTGACCCAGCTTCTTGGCCAGATTCCGTGTGGGTGACCAGGCCACGCAGGCCACTGAGGGGCAGCTGAGACAGCAGGGAGGCCAGGCCCGGGGCCCCGGACTGTGCGGGCTGAGCTCCTTCCTGGGCTCCGTGGCTTTCACATCAGAGCTGCGCCCACCGCCACCCATGGAGAGCGAGGCCCATCTCAACACTGGCCACTGGCCACTGGGGCTGCAGCGCCCAGGCCCCTCGCCCCGGGGTGCACCGAGAACCCGGTCCTGGCACCCGCCAGGCCGTCCCCACTGCCAGCCCCGTGGTCCTCCCTGGCATGGAGCTCCGACTGTCCCCGGGCTCCTGGCGCTGTGGCCCCTCTGCTCTTCTAACAGATGCTGGCGGTCTGTCACCCGTGGATGTGTGTTCACTGAATTCAAACATCTTCCCTTTGCACCTTCTGTTCAATTCCCCCAAAATGATTTGCTTTCAAGGTTTGTATTAGTTTCCTGTGGCCACTTAACAAATGACCACGCTTAGTGGTTTAAAACAGCACAATTTGTTCTCCGACAGTTCTAGAGGCCAAAAGTCCCACATCAGTCTCACGGCCTTGGGCCGCAGGCCGGCTCCTGGCCGAGGCTCCGGAGGGGGTTTCCCTCCTCCTCCTTTTCCAGCTCCAGAGCCGCGGCGGTCCTCCAGCGTGGCCGCATCTCTCCAGTCGGTCTCTGCTGTCCGACTGCCTTCCCTCTCGGGCCCTCCCGCCCCCTCACGAGGGCCTGAGGGTCATTCGGGTGGCCTCCTGTCTCTGCTCCTCGGCGCCCTGAGCTGCTCTCTGGTCTGAGACCCACGTTTCTGTCAAGGCTGCACCGGGGCTCAGGCGCACGGGGAGGGGCTGGAGACATGGCTAGGAGTTAATCCCATGGAACCCCGGAACAGTGACGTCTCTGGCGAGATCGCATCGCTCCGGAAGCTGCCTCCTCCTGCGCTGTAGTGAACGAGTGGACGGGTGCCTGCTCATCCGTGTGACGGTCCCTGGGCCACGGGTGAATCTTACGCCCAGCCCACGGCCACGTGGCAAGCTCCCCTCCAGAAATGCCACCCTCCTCCACACCAACGTTCAGGGTTCTCTTCCCTCTGATAAGGCTCGCCTTCCTTCGTTGTCCTTTCCTTTAAAATATTCTTTTATTTTCTGTAGTTTTTAGGTATAAAACAAATTTTACAATCCCTTTAAGCTTGTAAAGGAGTCCTTTTGGGATTGTCCTCATGATAAAGGGAGCCCTTGGCCCCACTGTCCCCTCAGCCGGGAAAGTCATGTTGTCTTCAGACGCCCCGTGGCTTCTCTCCCTCTGGGTCTCCTGGAGATGCCACCTCCCCAGAGGGACCCCGGCTCCCATCTAGAGTGGCCCCATTTACCTGCTTCCTACCCTAAGCCAAGCCGTCACCGTGTTCTTGCTTCCTTGTCACTGGCAAGGACGGAGGGGTGGGAGGCCCAGGAAGCCGGGTAGGGTCTGTCCTGTCTCCTGCGGTCTCCCAGGGCCTCACAGGGCCAACCCCCAGTGGGCGCCCCACAAATGTAGTGACTGGATGAGAACTTGTGAGCGTTCCAGCCCCCACCCTCCCAGTGGACAAAGGCTTTGCTGGTGCAAATCCTCTTGAAAAGCTTCCAACACATTACCCAGGCATGGTGGTGCAGGCTTTAAGTCCGCACACTCCACTTTGATGGCCCAGGGTTCACGGGTTTGGATCCCGGGTGCAGACCTACACACGGCTCGTCAAGCCATGCTGTGGCGGCGTCCCACAGGTAAAGTGGAGGAGGACTGGCAAGGATGTTAGCTCAGAGCCAATCTTCCTCATCAAAAAATAAGTAAATAAAAGTCCCCTTCCACTGGGCTGCCCACAAGGTGACCCACCTGTCTGGGCGCTCTGGTGATAAGCGCGAGGGTAAGAAGGGTCTGGTCGGTTGCCTCACGTTTCCCGGCTGGTGGGAGGAGGGGGTGGGGGTGCAGCTCACAGGACCCCGGGCAGGACTCAGGCTGAGCAGGTGGGGGCAGACCGGCTTTAACCTCAGAGCTGGCCGGGACTCTGGGGAAGGCTCCGCCTCCGGCTGCCTCTGCATTCAGACCCCCGTGTGCGGTCCACCCATGCAGCCCACCTGCTCTGGGCACCAGTCCACTTGCTCTCGGCAGGGTCTGCAGAGCCCGCCCATCCCCTCAGGCCGCTGCACGTGCAGACGCTGCTGCCGGATGCTCAGCCCCTTCCTGTCCACCTGGAGGTCAGCTCCTCCGTCCTGTGCTGCCTGCAGACCCCAGACCCCCAGGACCCTAGGATCCTAGAGTCGTCCTTCTTTGCCGCCCTTCTGGGCAGCGGGAAGCCTGGTGGATCAGGGCTTCAAATCCAGGCTCTGTGTTTCCCCGCCCACCACCCCCTGTGCCTCAGTTTCCTTCTCTGTTGATGGGGATGATAAGGGTGCCCACGTCGAGCTGTGTGAGGACTGAGTGAGTCAGCACTTAGAACCGGCACCTAGGGAGTGCTAACCAAGGGCTGGCTGCATTCCACACAGGAACTGAACAAGGACTGTGGAGGAGCTGACCCCAGCCCCGCCCCCGCCAACGAGCTCCGGTCCAGGTCTGCGCCCAGCGGCCAGCAGTGCCTCGTGTGCCGAGGAGGACAGTGAACAAAGGAACGGTGGGCCCATGGCCTCTGGCTCGGGGTCGAGAGCCTGTCCAGTCCTGGATTTGGCTGAGAATCCAGGTCCTCACCTTGCTCCGGGGTGATGTGGAAGTGGCCATGGTCCTGAGAGCTGGGGACCGTTTTTGTCACCATGGATCAGATCTGCCATCGAGAGGGATGTGCCAGTCCACAATACACCAAGCAAGATGACCAGGGCAGCCCGGGAAGCAGCCTCGGCGGGTCAGCCTGCTGACCACTCAGCAGCCTCCTCACTCTTTGAGCCTCACCCATCTGGCGGCTGTTTGTCTGCTGTCCTGGGCAGGTGCTCAGCTGTGTGGTGCCGACCCTTCCCGGGTCAACCATGGAGCTGAGTCTGGGCAGGACCGGGGCCGCCCATGCACCCTGCGTTGACGGAGGCCTCCCTACCAGGAGCAGGGGCTCAGGAGAGCCCGCGGAACCCCAAGCAGGCTGGGCCAGCTCCCCGTGCAGCTGTCTATTCTTGTGATTTACACCAACACCGGGGTTTACACAATGGATGGAACGTTTTGAAAACCAGAGGACCAGGTGATGTTGACTGTTCCTTCCACATTTGACAGGAGATAAACTGGGACTCAACCCGCCGGCCGGGAGACGCCTCGAGGATGGATGGCTCCTCGGTCTCGCTCACAATGAGCCACCGCGCCTGGCACAGCACCCGGCCCATGCGTCCAGTGGTGACTGACCTTAACTTTGTGTGAAGAAAGAAACGAGTGTGAGTGGACACACGTGCTCATCAGGAAAACATCATCAACACCGAGAGCAAATGCAAAAACTGAACGTTCTTTCTCTGTGAAAGAACATCTCGCTGGAAAACACGCAGCTCCAGGGAGCTAAGGTCAGCCCTGGAAATGCGCAGCGTCAGCACTTTGACAGCAAAGCGGCTTCATAAACTTCAGTCCGAGCCTCGCTCGTTGTGGTTTGAACATATGGCCCCTTCCCTTGAGAGAAACAGCAATTTTTTTTCCCCCTGACTTAACTGTTCTTATTTTTTTAGTGTTTATTTTGAAACAATTTCAGATGTACAGAAAATATGAGAAAAGTTGCAAGAACGGAGAGGGAAATTTCTGTAAAACCTTTACTCTGACTTACTAACTTTGTCCCATTTCCTCAAACACTTCCCTCTCCGCCCCCTCTACAGTGTTGCTACAACCCCCAGCAAGTGGCGGGGGGACATTGTGTCCCTTCACTGTAAATGCTTCAGTGTGCGTTCCAGGGGTACAGACGTCTGATTGACAGTCCATATCCAGTTTTTGTCAACTGTCCCAATAAAGTCTGTTCCCATGAAGGGTGCTGCCCAGGAGCACACATCAAATTGAGTAGTCACATCTCCATCAGCCGCTTGGCCTTTCTGTCCCGTGGACCCTGCAGTCTCTCGAGCATCGCTACTGGCAGCGTGTAAGAGGAAGCCAGTGGGCAGAGTAGAAATGTGGCTTTCAGGGTCTCAGCCCCAGGGCTGAGTGCAGAGGGTGGGTTGGGGTGAAAGACAATCCTTTAGTAACAGGCACACTTTCCAAACTGTATGCCCCTGTTTTTCCTGTCTTGCCTTATTGCATCGGCTGTTGTTCCCAGGACAGTGTTGAGCAGAGGTGGTCAGAGCAGACAGCCTTGGCTTGTGCCCAAACTTAGGGAGTAAACATTCCACGCTCCATTGTTAAATATGATTTTAGCTGTAGGTGTTGCACAGACGGCTCATATCAGATGAGGAAGTTCCATTTCATTTGTGGTCTATTTAGAATTTTTATCACAGATGGGCATTGAGTCTTTGTTGAATGACTTTTATGCATTTATTGAGGTGGTCGTATGTTTTATTTCTTTATTCTACCAACAAGATGAGTAACATTGATTGGTTTTCAGCTATTAAATAAACCTTGCATTCTTGGGCTAAACTGTGCTTGGTCTCACTCCATGATTTATCCTTTTTATATATAACCTGAGATGACTCGCTGATACTTTGTTAGGTATTCTGTGTCTATGTTCATGCAGGCTATCACTCTCTAAGTTTCTCATAACGTCTTTTGAATCAGATGTGGTATCACAGGTATGTCAGCCTCATCAGATGAGTTGGGAATTGTTCCTCCTTCTATTTTCTGATGAGCTTGTGTCAGATCGACGGTATTTCTTCCCTAAATCTGATAAACCCACCAGAGAAACCATCCAGTCATGCAGTTTTCTTTGTAGAAAGAGTTTGGGTGATGAATTCAATTTTTAAGAGTAGACATAGGGCCATTCAGATTTTCTATTTCATTTAGTGTTAGTTCTGGTAGATTATGTTTTTCAGGAATTTGTGTCACCGAAGTTGTTGAATTTATTGGCATAAAGTTGTTTTTAACATTTCTTCATTCTCCTTTGATTATCTGAAGGATCGGTATTAATATCCCTTCTATCACCCTTGATTTCTGTCTCTCCACTTTTTTTCTTGGTCATTCTTGCTAGAGAGTTATCAATTTTTACAATTTTCGAAAAATCAATTTTTGCTTTTCAATTTTTTTCTGTTTATTTTCTATTTCATTAATTCCTGCTATTATTTTATTATTTCTTTTACTTTTTTGGATTTAACTTGCTTGCCTTTTTCTAGTTTTTTATGGCAAAAATAGATAATTGATATTAAGCCTTTTTGTGTGTTTCTAATATAAGCATTTAAAGCTATGAATTTCCCTCAAAGCACCTCTTTGGCTGCCTTCCATAAGTTCTCACATGTTGTATTTTCATTGTCATTCGGTTCAAAATATTTTCTGACTTTCCTTGTGATTTCTTCTTTGCCCCACAAGTTATTTAGAAATGCTGTTTAATTTCCAACCAGTTGAGACTTTTTAAGATATGTGAAGCATGTATAGGAAACATCGAGGGCTCCTCACCATGTGCCAGACCCAGTGCTCTTTTCAACAACCCTATGAGGGAGGACCTGTTACTGCTCCCATTTTCAGGTTAGAAAACTGAGGCTCAGAACAATTACATGAACTGTCCAAGGTCAAACAGGTCAAACGTGGCCCAGCCAGGCCCTGAACCCCCTTCTGCCGGACTTTAAAGTTGACGCTTCTGACAACTAGTGTGTGTGTGTGTGTGTGTGCCTGTGTGCATGTACATGTGTGTGCCTCTGTACAGCCATGTGTGTGTGCTTGTGTGCACACACATTTGTGTGTCAGTTCATGTGCACGTGTGTACCTGTGTGTGCGTGGATCAGTTCACTAGAGCTGCTGTGACACAGTACACAAACTGGGAGGCTTCAGTGACAGGAACTTACCGTCTCTCAGTTCTGGAGGCTGGAGTCCAAGACGGAGCTGTGGGCGGGGCTGCTTCCTCCCGAGGCTGTGGGACAGTCTGTCCAGGCCTCTCTGGTAGCTTCTGGGCAACCCCTGGCGTTCCTTAGAAGCATCACCTGATCTCTGCCCTGTGTTCATGTGGTGTTCTCCCCGTGTGCATGTCTGTGTTCATATTTCCCCTTTTTATAAGGACACAGTCCTATTGGATTAGGGCCACCCTAATGGCCTCGTCTTACTTGGTTTTTCTGTGTTGTGAGCTGAACTGTGTTCCCCAAAATCCGTATGTTGAAGCTCTGACCCCCAGAACCTCTGAATGTGACCCTATTTGGAGATGGGCTCTTCAAAGAGGTGATTAAGGTTTAACTGATGTCCTTATAGGAAGAAGAGATCAGGACACACACACAGAGGGACGACCACCTGAAGACACAGGTGAAAGACGGCGTCTACACGCCAAGGAGAAAGGCCTCAGGAGGAACCAGCCCTGAGAGACCTGGATCTCGGACGCCCGGCCCCAGAGAGTGAGAGAATGAATGTCTGTTGTTTGAGTAGCCTAGGCTGTGGTACTTGTTTTGGCCTCCCGAGCTGACTAAGACGCTCTGCAAAGGCCCTATTTCCAAATAAGGTCACGGTCTGCAGTGCTGGAGGTAAGACTTCAATGTGTGAGTTCTGGGGATGCAATTCAGCCCATGACATCATGCACGTGTGTGTGTGTAGGTATATGAACAGC
>NC_060287.1:39735684-39839566 GCF_021613505.1 Equus quagga | reverse complement strand
CAGCCCATGACATCATGCACGTGTGTGTGTGTAGGTATATGAACAGCCCATGACATCATGTACATGTGTATGTAGGTACGTGAACAGGCATTTGCACGCATTTGTGTGTAGACTGCATGACTCTATGTACAAAGGACACAGGTGAAGATGCTGGGACCGCTGTGGGGACAGGCCATGCTGGGGGAACTCAGAGGACTGGGCAAGTGGCTTCCTCTTGTACTGACTGCCCACTCCCACCAGAGGCCTCAGCTGCCCAGCGATCCCCCAGCCATCCTGGGGGGACTTTCCCACGGGCTGCTGAGGTCAGGGCAATGCGGCCCTGCCACCCTGGCTGTGGGCACTTGGACTGGCAGTGGTCACCCACCTGCAGCCGTGGGGAGGCCCCACGAGGAGGATCAGGACAGCAACACAGAGGCACCACGAGTGCTGTATGTGGTCAGGCAGAGGTGACCGCCCGGCACCAGAAGCCAAGAGCCAGAGGAGGCTGGTGAGCGGGGTCAGTGGGGAAAGCCAAGCCGAGCGAGGACACCTGAGGGGACAGAGAGCAGGACAGGAGGGCCAGGTGTGGGGTCTGGGAGGCCGTCCAGTCTCTGGAACCCGGGCCTGTGTTCCCACAAAGACCCCAAGCAGCATGGGTTTCTGGTGTTTTTATTTCTGGCGTATCCTGCGCACGGCCCCTTTTACTTCGGCCCCCCCAGTGTCTGGGGCCCCATGAAGACCACAGAGCCCCCCGGCCACCATGGCCATTCTGGGGAGAAGAGGGCCGCTGGCTCTGGCAGTTTCTGTGCAGGCTGATGGCCGCGGGGCTGCCCAACAGCGAGGGGCTGCCCCAGACCCGCCAGCTGGCCGCCGCCCAGGGCGTGCAGTGCGCAACCAGCAGGAAATGGGTCCCAGATGCTGGCAGACGGCCCGGGCGTGAGACTCCAACGTATGGACAGAGGCTCGCTGGTCAGATTTTCCAGGGCTGCAGCCATGGGGTCGCCAGGGTGGGAGGAAGGAAGCGGCCCTGGGAGGGAGATAAGCCCCCCTGCTCCCACAGGAAGGGTGGGCCGCTCAGCTCCTTCTGGACCCTGCTTCCCCAGAAACCGTGGGCCCAGGTTAACCCCCGGGCACCTGTGGGGGCGGGTGCAGAGGTGAGCTGGCTAGTCAAGGCCACACACAGACCAAATGCGCCCCCAAGGCAGGGGCCCCTGCTCAGGCTTCCGGGCCAGGAAAGGAATGGGGAACCCGCTCCGGTGCTCCCAGTGCTGCAGAGGGGCAGGCGGGCAGGGGGGAGGCCTGGCCTTGCTGGCCTCAGATCCACAGTGCTCAGGAGGCCCAGAGTGCGAGCCAAATGCACGCCCTGCATGAGGCCTCTAACCAGCCCTCAGAGAAGTTCCCTGCATTTCTTTTACTTTTCAGCAGCACAACCTTCCTCGAATGCACGGGGGCTGGTGCAGCGCTGCCTGAGCCACTCTCCCCCATGGGTCTTGCCCCAGGCTCTCCCCGACTGGCCCCGCCCTGCTGTCGCCCTCCCCTGGCACCCCGAGGCCCCTCGCCTGCCTCTCCAGGGTCTGGTCTTTGCAGGAACCTGGCAGCTCCCAGCTCCTGGTCCTCCACCCATCTTGGCAGGTTCTTGTCCCCTGCAGCCCAGAAACGGGGGGGAAGAGAAGCAGTGGCCAGGGTGGAGGACGGCCCCTCAGGATGGAGATCCGTCCAGTTGCGTCCAGTCTCACGGCCTCCAGCACAGGCTGGTGGGCTTGTCCTCCCCCCTCAGGCCGTCTGTAAGCCCTGAGCTCCTGCGTGAGCAAAAGATGCAGCGCACAGGCCAATCACCATGCCCCAGCTCACGCCTCGGTCCACCTGGTCACCAGCGCCTCGCCACCACTGTGCTTCTGGGTCCGAGGTCTCTGCTCCAGCTGCTGGTCACCTCCAGCATGTTTGACAAAACTCTGCTCTTAAACTCCGAGATTTTTCTGCACAAAGTGACCTGTTTACTGGTGAACAGGCGGAGTTGTCTCCGGCTGGTCTTTGGTCAGTGTCCTAGGAGGCGTGACAGGGAAGGAAGTAGCTGTCATTGTTGGCCCCACTGAGACCTTGGGGAGGTTTGAGCTGGTGTGCCTGGGAACCCCGGCCCAGGGTCTCCCCCAACCCCCACCTGCATACAGCAGGCACTCAGTGCTGCTTCACTGAGAAGCCGCAGGGTGACGCACTGCCCCATAGGCGCATCTCAGCTCGATGTTGGCGGTCCTGGCCAGAGGATTCCGAGTGTCCCCTGCCCTGGGACACGCCCGGCAGTCGACAGTGGTGTCGAGGGACACAGGGTGGAGCTCTTCCACGGTGCCGAGGTTCGGGAACTGTGTCCTGAAAAATCCTTGGGACCAACTTTTCTTTTGACTGGGGTGGGGGTGCGGTGTGGCCAGAAGTCTTTGAGGATGGGCACAGGACAGGCCCCCATTGGCACCTCCTTGGCTGCTCCCCTGCACGAGTTTCCCAGGACGATGTCTCCCTCACCTCTGCCCTCTGCACCCCTCCCCGACCTCACCCCCACGATCCCAGCCTCTTTCCTCCCTGAAATGTGTCCAGAGCTTCTTCCCCAGCTGGGGCCACACCTGGGTGAAAACACCGAAGCTTGAAGGAGGCGCCACTTGCCCCCCAGAGGGGAGGGTGGGAGCCCTCTGCAGAGCCGGGCATGGCCCTCCCCGGAGGAACCCTGGTCAGAGGTGAGGGCGGGAGTGGGGGACCTCAGCCCCGTTGGATCAGATGTGGCAGAAACCCGCCCTGGCTGTTCTGAGCCCAGAGAGCATGCGGGAGGTGGAGGTGGCACCAGGCACCTGAGGATGCGGCATGAGGGTTCTCCCAGGATGTGGGGTTTTCAGTCTTAAACCGGGGAGATCCTGGTCCACTCGGGTCGGGGTCCCTGGAATCTAGATGTGAATATACACTCATATGTGTGTATGTGGATGCCTGTGTATACAGTATGTGCAAGTGAATGGTACGTGCTTATGTACACACACACTTCTAAATTCAGGGGCTACGCACGTGAGTGATGTAGAAAGACGCAGAGATCGAGGGCTCCGAGTTTTCCTCAAGCAGGGAGCGTCTGAGTGCTGGCACAGAGACGGGAGAGCCAGCTGCCCGTTTCCTCTTTCCTCCAGGGCTGCAGGCTCCCATGAGTCTCCTCAGAGAAGACGGTGAGTCCTGACAGCTTGAAGCTTTCCAGAGTCACGCGCATGCACACGTACTTGTGCACACATCCCACAGACACACATGAACACACGCGCAGCCCCCGCAGATCCCGTTACTCAGAGTTATATGAAACATGCCTCCCCCGACGCCTGGCCCCACTGGCCCCCCAGGAGGGACTCGGTGCAGAGAGAACTTCTTTCACACAGCGGGGCTCATGATGCCTCGGTCGGTGCAGCTCAAACTGCAGCACGTTCTGCTCCCAAAAAGCGGAAGTCGTCTGGCCCCGAGGACCTCCGTGCATTGTGCATCGGTCGTGCTGCTGGTGCTGAGGACTTCGATGCCAGCTTGAATGGTGCTCCCTGAATGTGGTACCGCCCACCTCGGGGATATGGGACCCCAGGGCCCTCCGGCAGCCCAGTCAGAGTGGACACAGGGTTTGGCCCAGAGATGTGCAGGGGTGCCCATCTCCCCCCATTAGGGCAGTGCACGGCCTGGAGACTGTGGTGTCGGGGGGCCCCTGGCAGGGCCTGACTCCATCGCTGGCTCGTGACCTGACAGCCTGTCTCTCAAAGACACATGTCCTGGCTGCCTGACTCCAGGTTCATGCATCAGAGTCCACGGATCAGGTTCAAGAGACCACAGATAAATGCACTGATCTGGTGCTGCGTGCTGGGCAACGCTCCCTCTTACTCCTCAAGTCCCCTGCTATGAGGAAGGTCCTGGGTCATCGTGTTGCTCATTTTACAGATGAGGACTTTGAGGCCCAGCAAGGTTAAGAACTTACCCAAGGTCACACAGCCAGAAGGAGGTAGAGAACAGGTTTGGAGCAGGATCCAAGCTTCCCAGGAGGCTGATGAGGTGGTGTCTGGGGCCTGAAGATGACCCAGGAGAACCCGGAGGAGAGCCGGGCACTCCTGAGAAGGCTCCTGATCCAGGGCTCTTCCCACTGGGCCACCCCACGAGAAGGGAATGTGCAACATCCCTAGGGCCCCTGCCATTGGCCCCTGGGGTCTGGGACCCCAGCACCCTGTGCAGCTTCATGACGTACACGTCATCAGTAAACTGCTGACAGGGGACAGACTACCCTCTGATGCTGGCTGGGGAGAAGATATGGGCTTCGGCTGGGCTGTGTCTGAGCGATGCGTGCGTGTGTGAACAAACAGCTGGGCTTCCACAGGGAAACCGAGTCTCCATCATCCTGTCTCCTCCAGCGGCTGGTGTCGTGCAGGGCACGGCAGGGGCGTGAGGCCACTGGGGACCAGCTGAGCCAATGGTCTACCAGGTTTGCTTTGGTGGGAGCCCAACTCTCCTCACCTGCCTCGAAATCCAGCTCCACCCAATTAGCAACAACGAGCCAGACACTCCAGAGGCCACTCTGCAGACACCAGAAAACCCTCCCAAACCTCTGCCCTTGGCTTGGCCTGGGTGTGGAACGGACGGACATCTACAGGAGCAAAGGTCAGACGCCTTCATCTCCACCAGGCCGCCAGCTTCCTCACTAAAGGCTCTTGTACCTCAATCCAAGTCCCGTCGTCATCCTCATAGCAGAACCCGAAGACCTCTGCCAGGGAGCACTGAACCGAGGCTATGTTCAGAGGAGGGGCTGTGCTGGCCCTGGGTGGGCCCACTGACCACTAAGCCACCCTGCCTTCCTCGCCTCCTTGGGGGGCATGGCACTGTGTCACTCATCCTGTCAGCTCTACCTGGATACACCCAACACCATCCAGATGTGGTTTTCTCCCACGTTCCGACACACAGAGATCTTTATTTTTAACAGCTGCATAAGATTCCATTGCCTGCCTATGCCAACACTCATTAGCATGGGGGTTGTTGCCAGTCTTTGCTCTGTTGGGTGGCATTGCAATTACTGTCCTTGCGCATCCGTGCACCCCACCCACACACCCCCCACTAGTCTCTGCACTGTCTGTTCCTTTCACTTGGTTTGTTGGTTCTGCGTTCTCTCCACCCTTGAACAGAACCCCCAAGGATGGGGCCTTTGTCCTTTAACGGTGGGTCCCGGGACCCAGCACTGGAGACGCCCCCCCACCATGTTTTCTTCCAGAAGCATCACTGCTGTAGCTCTCATGTTTACTTCCATGGTCCACCTGGGAATTGACCGTTGTTTGTGGGGTCATGTACAGCTCGTTTCCTTTTCTCCACTTGGATATGCAATGAACCCAGAACCACGTATCAAAGAGATCTTCCTTTACTAACCCACATTTGTTATCAATCCAGTGTGCCCTACATGAGTGTGTCCATTCCCTCCATTTCACTGATCTACTTGTCACCCAATGTTAACTACTCTAGCTTACTACTTAACTACTTACTTAACTACTCTAGTCGCTCACTTTGCAAGATTGTCTTGGCTAGTCTTGTCCTTTTGCATTTCTAGGTAAACTTTAGAATCATCTTAGCAATGTCTCCACCACACACACAAACATACACCTGCTGGGATTTTAATTAGGATTATATTGAATCTATAGATCAATTTTATGTCTAGTTTTTTTCTGTGAGGAAGATTGGCCCTGAGCTCACATCTGTTACCAATCTTCCTCTTTGTTATGTGGGACGCTGCCACAGCACGGCTTGATGAGTGGTGGTAGGTCCGCAGCTGGGATCCAAACCTGTGAACTGCAGGCTGCTGAAGGGGAGCATGCGAACTTAACCACTGTGCCACCAGGATGGCCACCAATTTTACGTCTTTATAACATTTGTCTTTTAACCCATGAATATGTCATATCCCTTCATTTATTTAAGTCTACCTTAATCTACCTTAATCAATGTTTTATAGTTTTCAGAATCTCTTGTTAGATTTATTACAGGTGGTTGATATTTTTTGATGCTATTGAAATGATATCATTTTAAAATTCTCATCTTCTAATTGTTTGTTGCAGGTCTATATAAACACGATTGACCTTTGTATATCTTATATCCAGTGTCCTTGCTAAAATCACTTTTTAAAATAAGAGCTTTACTAATACATATTTCACATGCCATATAATCCATCTATTTCAAGTGTTAAATTCAATGTTTTTAGTATATTCACAGAATTATGCAACCATCGTCACAATCAACTTTAGAACATTTTTATCACCCTCCCCACAAAAAAATCCCATAGCTGTGCTAGCTTCACTTTTAATCCTAAACGTCGATCTGCAGATTCTTTGGGATTTTCTACAGACACAACCGAATTCCTGCTGTGCTGTAGTTACGGAGACTGGAAGAACCCTGGAAGGTTTAATAAAAATACCCGCCTGCTGGAGATGGAGAACAAACAGGGCTTGAGAAGGGGGAGCCTGAGTTTGCAAATGCGCCGACGCGAACAAGACAGCCAGCTCAACGTGGGCGGCACAGCACGCACGTGCATGTGTGTGTGTGTTCCAGAACGGCTAATTGCAGTGTGCATTCTAATCCTAGGTATGGGTTGAGAATCAGTCGGATGTAAACAGCATCAGGAGGTGTGAACGATTCCAGTACAAGCTCCCAAGGGCCTTACCTGCATAGGCATCTCTGTACATACCTCCTTCTGCTCCCCAGAGAAAAAGAATGGATGAGCCAGGCCACACAGGGGCAGATGGCGAGAGGGATGGGCGTGGCCAAGCCTGTCCCCTCACCCGGGCTGCTGGCATGCCAAGGGTCCCCAGACAAACCCTAGTATCTGGCAGCTGTTTCTTGTGGGAGGTGTCGCCAGAGACATCAGCCTCCTCCCATGGGAGGTATTGGCGGTGACCGGCAGGGTGTCGTTCCCTGTGGTCCTCGGAGAGCGAAAGCATCTGTCTGTATAGAGAGGTTGCTCCCCAACCTCCAGGTGCCTGGAACAGTTAGGAGAAAAAAATTCTGTGTCTCAACATTTTTTCTGGGTCAACCTCAGATAAAATGGGAGGAAAAGACTCTGTTTAAGAGAATTTCTGCTTATGTAAGGTCAGCATGTCACACAGCTTGTGATTTTCAGGGGAAAGCGTCAATAATAATGTAGGAATTCTCATTTAAACAAATTCACACATTTTATAATTTTGATATTCACACTAGTATGAAATGTCAAGGTTTAAGAGCTAACATTAAATTTCCAGGGACAACTGGGCGAACATTCTCTCCAGCGAGAAGGAAGTCCCCACTGGCCGATTTCTTCCTTCCTTTCCCTCCTCCCCTCCATTCTCCTGCCCTGGGACTTCCCGAAACCGGGACTGGAGGAGAACAGTCTTGAAGAATGTGCTGACTCCGACTCCAGCCTGACACGGGCAAGCGGATCTCGGCTCTGGTTTATTTCGACAAAGCCTGTGCCTTCTAAGAGGAAGGAATGGTGCTGAAACCCCAGTTTGAAATATGATGGACTCCTGGGCAGAAAAGCACTAGTAAATGAGCAAAGAAACCAATGGACGTGTGGACGAAGGTTCATACAGGAAGAGATGACAAGTGTCCTCTGTTTCCATGAGAACTCCAACCAGTAACACTAAAACGATCTTCTGACAGTGAACTGTATTTTGAATCCAAGATTCTGCCTTGAGTATAAGCACACGCCCAGAAGAAAAAAACAGCTTCTGAGCTACTCATCTGTAAATTGGCGGCACCCGAGGAAACAGATAAGATAATTCACTTGTGGATGTGTGCCCGAAGCGCAGAACAGAGGCTGGCTGTTAAAACAGTTCCTCCAAGGCTAATATTTTCAGAAGGAAAAATATAACAAAGGTTATTACCACCACATTAAATCTCTGTTAGGTTCCGTTTTACTTTTAACCTAATAAGAAGGAGCTAAAATAGTGCACACATGTCATTGTGTATTTATCAAAACCCATAGAATGTTCGACACAAAGTGTCGACTGTAATGAAAACTGTGGATCTTAGTTTAGAATCGTGTGTCAACATGAGTCTCAGCTGTAACAAATGTAGCACGTTCGCTAACGCCTCCACGTTAGCGATAGTGGCGGCGAGATGGGGGTGGGGGTGGGCGGGATATGGGAACACCCTGAACTTTCTACCCAGACTTTCTGCAAACCTACAAATGCTCTAAAAAATAAAGTCTACTAATTAAACATTTTTAAAAGGGAGCCAAACCACAGTCCCCTTCTTTAATAAACCCTATGTGGTTTTTCCTAGTAATAATATTAATCATCTTAAATGTCAAATTTGGAGTCCTTCATATCAACATTTTGGAATATTATATGGTGTAAGAACATGACATTTTAGTAATTCTCTGTTTGGTCATTTCATTACCTGGTGTTACAAACTAAACATTTTGTAAGTGATTTGTAACATACATAACTGCTCCCCTTTCTTTAGTTCATAAACGGGAATTTACAGGCGCGCAGATGATATTATAATATTATAAAGACCTATAAAATTGCTGCACCTGGATTGTCTCAGTCTGTTCGGGCTGCTTTGACAAAATACCACACGCTGGGTGGCTTATGAACAGCAGACATCTGTTGCTCCCAGCTCCGGAGGCTGGACGTCCCAGACCAGGCTGCCAGCACGGTCCGGTCACAGACTTCCGGTCGTGTCTTCTCGTTGGGGGGGTTAGGGAGGGCGCTGGGGTCCCTGTGACAAGGGCACTAACCCATTCATGGGGGCTCCACCTCGTGCCCTAACCTCCTCCTGAAGGCCCCAGCTCCCAACACCATCGCCTTGGGGTTAGGATTTCAACAGACGAATTTGGGTGGTGGGGGAGTGGACACAAATGTTCAGACTTAGCACGAAAGTTCAGGGGAGGTTTAAAGGTAAACATTTCTCATGACATTAATGTGAATTGCATTGTATCAGAATCTCATTTCACCGCGGCTGCTGATGGTCTCAAACGGCCTCTGCACTTTGCACAAATACGACCTTAAAAATAAATACCCGAGTTTCTTTTAAAAATTAGAAGTCAACACCAAATTGTGAGTTACTAAAAAAAAGTCAAAGACAAATTCCAGGCAAATCCTGCAGACCTGTGCTCATCTGGCTCTGTTGACACACTGGCATCTCCACAGGGTCGCGTGGGGACCTCACCCGGCTCCTCTCGTCTGGGCGTCAGCCACAGTGGCTTTTCCTGAAGCCAGAACAAAGCAGCAACATGACCAATGTCTAAGGTGTCATCTGTGCAATGTGTTTAAGTGAGATGTGGTTCTCTTTCAAACTGAGGCTTGTCGATCACTTTATGGGCATCATTTAAACATAATGTTTGGCGTGACCATATCTAAGGTGGCACAGGAACACTAATATGAAAACAGGAAAATGGGGCTGAGAAGGAAAAGGCTGATTAATCAGAAAAGTGGGAGCATAAATGTAAGGGCTTTTGCAGTAAAACGAAATGAGAAAAGAATCGACACATTTCCTGGGCCTGTCTTGTGGGTGGATGTGCTGCCCTTACAACCAACAGTAGAAGGCACCCCCCTTATAAAAGCAACATGCACGTTACCATCACTCCACTCACCATTGGATTCCCGGGGGCAGAAGGACCTGGGAGGGCGTGTCTACCCTAAACCCCGTATGCGTGGCCGTGTACGTGTAACTGCGTGTGGAGCCAGCACGGGGCCTGGCAATCGCAGTGAGCCCCCAGTGTCACAGTAGGACAAGACAGACGCCCTCCCAGGAACCAGCTGCCATGACCTGGCGAGGGCTTGCAGTGAAGACCACCTCCAAGCAAGAGGCTACACCTCCGAACACAACATTTAGTTATTGGACAGGAGCAAACACCATGGAAGGGCTTATCCTGTCACAGTCACACAAAACGTCACCCGTTCTGGGAGCAGGTGGACTGTATATTATTAAAGAAATATACGCAGAGGCAAATCACAAAATATACAACTATAAGATAAAATCTCACCGTCTGCCCACTATTTTCATGTGAGCATGAATTTTTTTTTTCTGCTTTATCTCCCCAGATCCCCCCGGTACACAGTTCTATTTCTTAGTTGCAGTCCTTCTAGCTGTGGGATGTGGGACACCCCCTCAACGTGGCCTGACGAGCAGTGCCATGTCCACGCCCAGGATCTGAAGTAGCGAAACCCTGGGCCGCCGCAGCAGAGTGCGCGAACTTAACCACTCGACCACGGGGCCGGTCCCCGCGTGAGCATGAATTTTTACATTATTTTAGACTCATTTCTACTGTCAACACCACCACCAACAGGCGGACATGCTCATCTGAGGCAAGATTTTCAGCTGGAGAAATAATCGTGTCGTTCACGAAACTGTTCATCAAGAGAGAAAACCCAGCGTGGGTCCCTGAAGAATCTGAATCCGAGTTGCCATGAGATGTTGTAGCTAAATTGAGACATCTTGGCACACATTCCTGAGTTCCGAGTCTGGTTTCCGATGTGTCCCCAGAGTGCCAGGACCAGAGCCACCATGGGGACGGCCTGATGGGGACCGGCAGACCGGTCTTGGCACAGAAGCTCCCCGGTTCTTGCCAATGGGATGGGCTCCATCTCAAAGGGCTCACACTGGTCAAGTGGTGACAACCTGGAGCTGAACGAAAACAAACCCACAGTCCCCTAAAAGAAGCTTAGTCTCTAAAAGTTGCAAGCTTCTCGTAGTAAAGGAGAATCCCCTTTTTTCTTGTCAAATTAATAGCACTAAATGGGGGTTACTTTAGTCAGCAGAAATGCTGCTAATGTGAGTTGCTTCTGATCGTATATCTGCTCTTGAAAGGCCTGGTTTCCTGGGGCGGCTGCAACAAGTACCACAAACCCTGTGGCTTAAAACAGCAGACATTCATCCGTTCGCGTCCTGGAGGCCACAAGTCTGAGGTCCAGGTGTGGGAAGGGCCGCGCTCCCTCCTGAGGCTCTGGGGAGGGTCCTCCCTGCCTCTTCCAGCTCCTGGTGGCTCCGGGCGTCCCTTGGCTTGTGGCTGCATCGCTCCAGCCTCTGCCTTTGTCTTCACCTGTGTGTCTGTCTCTGTGTCCGGATGTCCCCTTTTATAAGGACACAGTCATATTGGAATAGGGCCACCCCTAGCGACCTCATCTTAACTTGATTAAAACTGCAAAGGGCCTGTGTCCAAGTATGGCCACAGGCAAGGGCTAGGATTTCCATACATCTTTTCAGGTGGGACACAATTCAACCTACAACAAATGTGTCTGCGCCGGGGCCGGCCCGGTTCCTGTGAGCAAGGACTTCTCCCCAAGTTTGGGAAAACCTCACCTGTCAAGGCTGTGTTAGTTATCTGTTGCTGCATGACTAGTGGCCCCTGTTGCATGGCTTACAGTGACCTGCAGTCACCTTCCTATCACCACGCAGCTGAGCTGGGTGGTCCTGGCTCAGACCTCTGATGCTGCAGTGGGCTGTCCCTGGCTGCGTCACCCCAGGGTTACCAGGGGTTGGCAGATCCAGTTCCAGGTGACTCACTCGTGTGGCTGGCAAGTTGGGTCTGGCTGTTGTGGGGAAGACCTCAGCGCCTCCCTGAGACTCAGTGGCCGGCCATCGTCTGCATTGCAGGCTGGGTTTTCCCAGTGCTGGGTGATGGTTTCGGCTCTCAGCTCTCGGATCTGGGACTCTTTCTCTTTCCTGTAGGCTCTAGAGAGAAAAGCAGGTGCTCTTCCTCTGTCCCTGGGGGGTTCCTGGCAAATCCACAAGAAGGTGTGTGCAGGCGGCAGGGTTTCCAGACATACCTGTGGCCAGGGAGCTCTCTTTCTCTGGAATGATGAAAACACCTCGGAGATTTTCCTTTTCTCTCCCAGGTGTAAAACCCACAGAACCTTCTACACTTTGTGCTCAAAGCTAGGCCAGTTGCTTCATGTACTCGGGGCGACTTGTCTGGAAACCACCATGACGTGTCACAGATTTTAAGGCTGCCAGAGGGCACTTGATGCTCCGTGGGGGCTGGGGGGTCCTTCTGGGAAGTTCCAGCTTCTCACTCTTTATTTAGGGGAGCTGAAGGGCCTGAGGCAGGGCCTGGACTGCACCCCGGGGAGCTGGCCTGCCTCGTGGACGCCAAGCATGGCGCTGAGGGGACCCCCAACACCCATCTCCCCAGGGCCGAGGGCCCACTCGGAGGACCCCAGGGACGGCAAAATGACATGATGCTCCTCGAGTTCCCCTCCCTTCTGCGGCCTGCCCCCAGCTGCCACTTCCTCAGCTGTTTTAATGTGCTGCTTTGATGTGGCTCTCAGAAATGCCAGCTAAGGGACTCTTGCACCTGACACGGTGGTTCCCCAGCCCTGCCCGGAGGAGGCCATGGTCCTCACCCACGGGCCAAGCTCCTGCCCCAGCCACCCCCACCTCGGACCTGGGGCGCCAGGGTGCCTGATGTCACTAAACTACTGCTCCCCTTCTGGGCCACGGAGGTTGGGAGGGGTGGCTGCTGGCCCTTCCTGGCCTGGTGGGGTGGCCACGGTGCTCGGCACCTGCTGTCCCACTGCACCCACGGTCCTGTCACTCAGGTGTCGGGGGCACAGGCCAGCTCCCCTCCACCCTCCGGAACCTCCCAGCCTAGCAGTTGCTTCGAGGGCTCTTCCATCACCACAGGTCTGCTTGCCGCCCTGGGCTTGAAAGCCGGGTGGGGGCCCACATGTCCTCAGGGGAGACTGAGGCCCACAGACGCTGTGGGCAGCCGGGGCTTGGGGTGGACCCCGCTGGCCCGGTGCTGGGTGGTGGGCTGGGGATGAGACCAGAGCCCACGGTCAGACTTCGTGCCTGGTCTCCCGCCCCCAAAAAACTGCAGAGGGGCCCCCAAGCCTGCTTTCCAACCTGGTTCCTATCCGTTCCCCTTGACAGGAAAGAGCTTCTAAGGGGAAGTGAATCAGAGGCTGAAATCTGTGTTCAGGCCACCGTGGGGGGAGGTTAGCAAAGCTGAGACTTTTTCACACCTGTCCAGCTGGCCGGGTGACGACTCCAAGAATCGCAAGATGAGGTGACAAAGACCAACACAAAGCAGGCAAAACTCAGTTAGGTCTGAAGTGTTGGCACCGAACGATCAGGGGTGGAAAGCAAACGGCTGTCTGAAGTGAAGGGGCAGGAGGGGCCGGGGGTCGTGAATGTGCGTGCTGAAGTCCGTGTGACCAGAGAGAGGAGGGGGCGTGTAACTCCCAGACCACGGAGGAAGACGCGCAGTGTAACCAATCGTCCTAAGGGGCCCAGTCACTAACACCAGGGGCTTAAATGCATTTCATTAGAAATCAAGAAAGACTGGAATTCAATACACCAGGCATATAATTTAAGGATTTGGGCAAAGAATAACAAAATGAACCCCAAGACAGATCAAGGAAATCACTAATAGAAGAAAAAGGGAATTAATGAGAGAGGAAGTGGAGGCAGGATTAGGCGCATCAGAGCCACAGCCCTGAAACCAGGGAGACAGGGAAACACCAGCAAATTCCCTGAGAAAGGGGCCCCTCCCCGGCACGACTCGCTCAGAAAGTATAAATCCCCAAACGAAGATGGAGCTGCCCTGGGGGACCCGGGAAGATGGCGGACTTCACAGTCGGAGGCAGCTGGGAGTCCGGCCTGAGAAGGGAGCGGTCAGGGTTGGGCGGATTCCACTGAAGACGGAAGGGCCGAGGACCCCAGGTTGTACAAAGCATGGCTGAGGTTCCAGAAGGGGGACACCCTGCCCCACGCGCTCTGACTGGAGGGGCGGCTCCCTTTAAACACTGAGATGTAGGGGGCTGGCCCCGTGGCCTAGTGGTTAAGTTCGCGCTCCACTTCTGCAGCCCAGGGTTTCACTGGTTCGGATCCTGGGGATGGACCTGGCACCGCTCATTAGGCCACGCTGAGACGGCATCCCACGTGCCACAACTAGAGGCACTCAACTAGAATATATGACTGTGTACTGGGGGTCTTGGGGAGAAAGAAAAAAAAAGATCGGTCATAGATGTTAATTAGCTCAGGTGCCAATTTAAAACAACAACAAAAAACACCGCAAGGTAAGGACACAGCGCTCCTGGCTTTCCCCCCCGCAGTGCATGGATGGCCACCCCCGTCACTCCACCAGACGGGCATCGTCTGCCTCATGCCTCCTTCGTCTGTATCAAAGATTTCTGAACTCCTTTGTGCCGGCACCCCCCAGGCACTGGGGGCACCTCACTAGAGGTACGTGCTGGAAAGGGGGTGCAAAATGGGTGCTGGGGGGGTTCCAGGTGGGGCCTCCCTGAGAGGCTCTGGAGGAGGTGAGGTGGGGCTGCACCGCAGGCAGAGGGCGCAGCCGACGCCCAGACGTGGACAGGTGGGCCTGGGGCGGTCAGGGCACGGCCAAGGGCAGGGTGGGAGGAGGGGGGCCCGGGGTGTGGCCAGCAGACTTAGCCCAGTCCATCGACTTCTGGGTGAAAATCAGCTGTGTGGGTGAGGGAGACGAGGGGTCCAGGAGGAGAGGGTGAGGTCTCGGCTTGGTGTCAGCAGGGCGGCTCGGGGTTCACACCCATCTGAGCCCTGGCGCCCAGTACAGGCCTCGCACGCAGGAGGCCGTCTGCTGGACGTGAGGACAATGATGAAGACGGGGCCCCTGATGAATTCCGGGGCTCTCCAGAAAGACGGCGTCTGATTACCCAATGTGCAAATTCTTTAGTTACCAGGGAAGACGCAGATAAATGAAAGGGCACGTGCTGCTCGACAGGACGCGCCGGGACACAGGTGCCTCTGGCTTATTTACCACTCACGGCTCCTCTGGCTGCTGAACTCCCTCCTCTGCCTCTCCATCCATCACCAGCCCCCACAGCCCTGGAATCCCCACAGACAGGAGACCGGTCTGCAGCAGCGTCCACAGAGGAACTCACGAGGGTCTTGGGAGCACGTTTTGCGATGCTGGGTCCTACTTTATGAAAGGAGGGCACATCCAACCCCTTTATCGGCTGACCAGTGACCTGGGCAGGACCACCTGGGGCCGAGGGCACTTCTCCGGGTGGCTCCAGTAGGCGGGAAGCTGGTGCTTCTCCAGGTCCCCATGGGCTGGTTTCAGCGTCTGAAATATCTGAGATTCCAGCGGGTTCCTCCTCACAACCCTGCTGCTGGGCCAGTCGGGGGAACTGGAGCGTGAGAAATGCACGGGAGGGGGCTGCCCAGGCCAGATCCGTCATGGCTGGTCATCGGTGCCCATGGTCAGCTGCCCTAGGAGCAAGACGAATGAGGCCCCGCCTCGGTTTTCTCCTTGTGCTGGAATCGTCTGGCCTCACGCTGAACTTCAGATGCAATTTCCTTACATCTGCTCTGTGGGAGGCACATGGGCAGAACGCCTGCAGGACTCGGCCATCGCAGTCGAGGGGAAAGGGAGAAATCTGAAAGCTTGAGCAGTTCCCCCAACATTGCTAAATTAAGCCCGAACAGTGGAGGATTTGTTGTTGCTCATTTTGTTTAGGTTTCTCTACGCCCTGGTGGGTAGACGCTCAGAGGGGAAATTGGCCCAGTTTTAGACCAAATAAAGAAATTGCATTCTCTTGCCATTGGTGCAGTCTTTGACTTTACGCTAGTGTCACCTGTGAAAGCCGGAGCCCCAGGTGGCCCGATCTCTGCATGGCTCCAATCTTGCATCTTTCTTTCTAAGCGAGGCTGGAGCTGCACATGGGAACCCAGGTCTGCCGAAGGCGGTGTGGGCAGTTGGGCTCCCAGGCCACTGCCCGGGTGCAGGGTCAGTCCAGCCGGGTGGGAGGGGTAAGAGCCGGGGACTGCAGTGCTGGGGGCCGTTGGCTCCCCCGGCCAACTCAGCTGACCAAGGCCCAGGCCAGCCCTGGGGCAGTTCAGGCCAAAGAGCTCAGCTCAGGCCCTCCCGCCAGGACCAGGAGAAACCCGCCCTACCCCTGTGCGGGCACTGGGCTGGCTGATGACACACCCGGCCTTGTACCGTCCAGACCATCTCCTGGGGAATAGTGGCCACTCCTTCCTAGCTGGGCCTGTGGGGTTGGCCCCCGTTTGCCAGCTCAGCACACGAGGACACACATCTGTAGCAGACGCCGGCCAGAAGGAAGGACCTTGCCAGCCCCTCACGGAGCCTCCCCATCCTGACCTTATTGTGCCCAAGGGGGAACGGAGGCCGCGTGTCTAAGGGCCCCACCAGAGACCACACTGTCAGAAAGAGCTGACTCAGGGCCAGGGCCCCCTCTTGATGCCCAATCCTGGCCCAGCCGCCTGCCCAGGGGACGCTGGACACCACCACCATCTTCAGGGCCTGGGCTGCTGTGTAATCGGGGGCACCCTCCTGCTGAGGGTTCCTGGCCCAGAGTTTGCACCCACCTGACCCAGAGCTCGCCCCGCACTCAGGGTCACCTCCACACCACAGCCCGCCTCCCACATCACAGAGCCTCGGGCCTTGCTGGGGATGGGAGGATGTCCACCGGCACCAGCCATCAGGGGGCGGGGGAGGGAGAGGGTGAACGCCAAGGCTGACAGCCGGGCACACAGTGGGGCGGTGCACAGTGGGACAGCGCACAGTGGGGCAGCCCACCCATCCGCCCCATCAGGGCCTGAGTGTGGCAGAAGCCCACCTTCCCTCCCCTGAACCTTGAGTGGGGGGCCCAGGGCCCCCCATCCCGTGCCTCTGTGGGAAGGCATGATTGCCGAGGCCCAGGGAGGCTGGGCCGAGCCCTGTGTCCTGCTTACGAGTAACGGGTGAGAACTCACCTCCAAATCCAGGCTCGGGGCCCCCACTGGCCCCCACCTCCTAGCAGGGCAGGAGACAGACACACAAACACATACACACGTGCACACACGTCTGCGAGCACACACACCCACACCTGCCTCAGGGGCAAATTTTAAAGAAGAAGATGCCAAAAAACTCACAGTCGTTAAGATAAACAGTATCTTAATGCACTATTTTAAAACTCAGAATTAATGCAAAAAAATTCATTATAAAAACAAAGACTTACTTCTTTCTAAAAGAAAATTTGCTTTTTCCAGAGTCTGGGGAGATGTCTAGCTTGCTGTGGCTCTTTGCTCTGGTGGCTTTGTCTCCTGTGCCTCCATCACATCCAGAGTTCAGGGAAGAGTGACCTCAGAGGCGTGTCCTCAGCCTATGTATCGAGCAGGTGGCTAGAGTGACGTGCTCCATGGGCGTGTGGCAGCCACAGCCCCGGCCACAGCCGCAGTGGTGACCACTTAAGGTCGGGCTCCCAGAGGCGTGTCCACCTCCCCCCACCCCCACCCCTGGGCTCACTTTTCCTTCCCTCCGGCCATGTTGTTGGTTGGGCCGCCTGCCTGTGGAGCTGGCAGCCTTGCTGGACACCGGAGCCGCCACAGGGGCCCTGGGCCTCCTTCCTGGGGCAGCACTTCCTGTGAGTGAACAGCTAGGGACCCCCGTTGGAAGAGAACCGGGTGCTGACCCCTCTGCACAGGGGTGACGCCGGGTAGAGGTTGAACCGTGTCCTCCGGAGCTCAGCCTGGAAGGAGCCGAGGCATTTGGACATCTAGACTCGTGTCCTCTGATTGACCCGAGTGAGGACCCTGGAGAGAGGGCCCACGTGGATGCCGCATTCCTGTGGATGGAAGCTCTGCACGGAAATGAAGGGTCTGCTTTATCCAGAGGGCAGGGCCTCCCCATCAGGGTCCTTGAATGGGCTCCGCCTCCCCCAGCCCTGCTGCCCGCTCTGCCCCAAGAGCTCCCTGACCCGACAGAGGCCCCACCCAGGGAGCTCCCGGAACCTGGGGGAGATTTCCGGACCCCTGAGCAGCAGCCCCGAGCTCGGCAGGAAGCAGCTTCTCCCCACAGCTCTGCTTTGGTCGGCTGGGCCCGAAGTCCCCACACCATGAGGGTCCCCGTCAGGTGGGGTCACCAGGGGGACTCCAGGCATCGGGCGAGGAGCCGCCTTGTGTGTAGAACTTTGCTTTGATTTGTGGGATTAAAGGAAGAAGGAAAAGGGTTGTGAAAAGCCCGCCAGCTGTGCAGGATGCCTCCAGGGCCCGGCCGCCCTCGCCCTGAGGTCCTGCATCCTGTGGCCTGGTCGGGTCAGCCCACAGCAGCCCTGGCCGGACAGCCGAGGACGAGCAGTGAGTGAGGGCCCCCGTGGTTGGCCACATCACCGAGGCAGGCCACCACTCCCACCAGGCGGCCTCTCCAGACCCCTCGGCCTGCGGGTTCTGGAAACTGTACCTCTGACTGCGAGAGCTCGCTGTCCTCAGCTGCCCCACACCCTGCGGTCCCCTCATCCTAAGCTCCTTGGATTATGCGCACATGAAGCTGCCAGGCCGACCTCTGACCAGTGCGTGGTTCACCCAGTGTCCATCACGGGCAGACAGCCCCCTGCCCGAGGCCACGGCGCAGACCTACCTCCCAGCAGAGCCTGGCCATGAGGGCTCCCATCTCCCCGCTGCCTGATTTCCTTAGCAAACCCAGCCTGACATTATTTAGAGCCGGGTGCACCATCCAGCTCAGCCTCCCAGGGCCCAGGGAGGCGTTTGAAGAAGCTCATCCAGAAACATCCGGGCAGGGCCACCAGCGAGGCCTCCACGTTGGGGGCATTAAGGGAACCATCCCCAGCAGAAGGCGGGGTGTCTCCTCAGGGGCCTCGGGTCACAGCAAACGTGCCCTTCAGGTCCTGGGTCATGTTTGTATTTGGGGCCAGGCGACGTGTGACTCCAACGGGAACGTGAAATCTGACTATCAGACTCCCAGGTCCAGCCGAGGGGGCTCCATTCCCACCTATACAACAAGAAAAAAGCTGGACAAACTGAAAAGAAACAAGGTTTTGAACCCATCAAAGACCCTGAAATCTGGAAAGAGTCAAGTTCCCCAGGCAGGACTCCAGCAGCTGCCTCCCTGAACAGGTGCTGCTGGATGCCCCACAGGGTAGAGAGGAGGCAGCCAGAGACGGTCAACCAACCACCAATTCCTGGGTGGAGGCGTGGGGATACTTTGCAGATGGGGGTCCCACCTGCAGGGGAGATGGGGAGAGTCCTAGAAAGTGTCCCCGTGGTGCTGGCTGAGGAGGGGCAACCAGACCACTGCCCCCTGCCCCCACGGAGCCCAGAGGCAGGCGAGGGCTGCAGGGGCAGGAGCCCTGGAGGGCAGGAGCATTCAGGAAGGCCACACCTGAGACCAGGTTGCCATTCCCAAGGCTGAGGTAGGATGGGAACATCAGAGAATGTCCCTCTTTGCCCCACTGGGTGTGGCTGCAAGAGATGGATGTGCTCTCAGGGAGGGAGGCCCCAGAGCTAAGCAGGGGCAGACACAGGGACGGCTGGAGGAATTTAGGGCCTGACTCCTGATGGGCTCAGCACCCCCACGGAGGGGGGAGCCCTCTCCTGCCAGCACAAGGTTTGTGTACGTCCAAACTGGCTCGTCTTCCCCGGTGGTGGGGGTGTAAAACGGTGCAGCCACTCCAGGAAATGGTTCTGCAGTTTCCTATAAAACTAAATGTGTGACTTCCACACGACCCCACAATTGCTCTCCTGGGCATTTATCCAGAGAGACGGAGACTCAGTTCACCCAAGACATGTCTGCACACACAAAAACTTGTGCAGGAATGTTTACAACAGCTTTATCTGTAAGAGCCAAAGACTGGAAACAACCCAGAGACCTTCAGCAATGAGCAGTTAAACAAACTGTGGTCCACCCACACCACGGAATACTCCTCAGTGATAAAAAGGAGCCAACTATTGGTGCTCACGACAGCGTGGCTGGACCTCCAATGCATCATGCTGAATGAAGGAAGATGAAAACCACGCGCTGTGTGATTCCAGTGACAGTCATCCCTGGAGAGACAAGGTGACAGCGAGGAAGACAGCTCAGCAGTTGCTGGGGTGACAAGTGGGAGGAGGAGGTGACTGTGAAGATATAGCACAAGGAGTGTTTTGGGGTGACGGGTGGTCTGGATCCCGACGGGTGGTGGTCGTGCACAACTGTACATGTGTTAACATTCGTAGAACACAGTACAAAAAGTGATAAAGCCATTCACAAGGTCCAGCAAACAAATAAACTATTGGATGGTAACTCAAAGAATAAAATAAATAGCCAGGAGTGCATGCCGCTATAAGTAATGACAGAGTAAATAAATAGAGGAGAAAGAACAAACTCTCCTTCCTCAGAAACGCACTCCAACTATAAACGCAGGAGGAGAGAGGAAGTGGAAGGGCAGCCTCCAAACCCCTCGGCAGGAATTGCTGCTGTAAGAGCCACTGGTGGGTGCAAAACTCAGCAGGGGAAGCCTGAGGAGAAGCAGGATCTTTGCACAGCCTGAAATACCTCCCCCAAGCATTTATTAATTCCCTGTGTGCTTTGAACACCTGTTGATAAATTCCACCTTCGGGAGGTGGAGCCAGATTCCCCTCCCGAGAGCGTGGCTGATTTAGTGACTGGCTCCCCAGGAATAAAGTGGGGAAAGGGAAAAAGGGAGCTTTACTGTGGAGAAACCAGCAGACACCATCCTGACAGCACCTGCGCTGGGGTGACATCATGAACCCCAATATGAGGTGATGAGAAGGGCACCTCACATCTACTGTGCTCCCGCCAAACATCCCCAAGTCCAGTCTAATTGTGAGGCGACGTCAGACAAGCCTAAAGCGAGGGACATTCCACCACACGCCCGACCTGAGCCCCTCCCACGTGCCGAGGCGCTGGAAGACAAGGACAGATGGACGAGCTGTCATCACAGGTGGACAAGCCTCGGGAGACCTAACGACCAGGGCAGCACAGCTCCTGGACGGGACCCTGGACCAGAAAAGGGCGTCCGTGAGAACAGCGTGACGTTCTCAGAGTCTGTGGGTGGCTGACCGTCGTGTGCCGGGGACATCTCCTAGTTCCACCCAGAGTGCTGTGGTCGCCAGATGTCACCACCAGGGGCGGCGGGGGAGGTTGGACGGGACCCCGAGATTTTCACAGCTCTTCTGTAGGGCTAGAGTTATTTCAAAATAAAAAGGGTTTGAACATCTTTCCGTGGGGAGGTAGCTTGCTCCTGCTGAGCTGGGACAGCAACCTTGAGGCCAACCCACCCTCCTCTGTGGACCGAGGCAATTTATGACCAATCCGAGGGGATTTCATATTTCAAAGAGCTGCGAGCCGTAATTTGGCCAATTGTACCTGAAAATATTTCCTACCCCCTGGCATTTCGTAACAATGAGACGATTCTTCTTCATCGCTGAGAAAGCCATTTCTTCCCTGATATCAGGAATGTCCTCCAGGAGCAAACGCTCACGGGGTCCTACGCGTCATCACAGATTCTCCGTGTCAAAGGGGCCTTTGTATTTTGGCAAGACATGGTTTTCTTGATTTCCTGTTCCTTGAAGATGCACCACCTCCCCAAATTTGACCCTCCTCGCCCCTGGCGCCCCCCAGGCGGGCTGCACTGCTCACCCTGTCTGCGCGGCCACAGGTCACCGTGCAGCGTTGGCCGAGCGCCGGCCTGAAGCTGGGTGTGGCGTCCCAGAGACGCAGGGGCCGGCTGCAACCTCGAGAGGCTCACAGGCTCTGTGCAGACGCGGACACACCTGCGTGGGAGGGCCAGGTGCCCAGGCCCAAGGACGCCATCAGGGAAGGCACCCACGTGAGTTAAGCTCCTGGTGCAAGCCCACTGGCCCCAGGGCCTTCAGAGCCTTTCTCTCATTTACGCACATCATCCTTAGAGGAAGCCAGCACCTCCAGCATCATCGCCTCCATTCACAGATAAGAAGCTGAGACTTGGGGCCAGGCTCCCTCCCTGTCTGGGAGTGGACATGCTTTCCCGGGACACAGAGACCTCATTCCCCTCCTGTGCACTAGGGGTTTCCCCTGTATTTCTCCCCAGCCCGGACCCCCTTAGAGCCCCAGGCTCAGAGGGCAGCTTGGCCCAGACACCCCACTGGATGTGCATGAAGCTAATGCCCTATCTTTACCCTGATCCTCTTCCCCAAGGGTCCTGAACACCCACACACCCAGAGCGGGAGCCCCCAGGCCACCAGACCACCCTTCCCCATCCCTTATGTCTACCTCTGTCCTGTGAGCTCAGCCTCCAGCAGCCCCGACCACCTCCCTAGACCCTCAGCCCTTCCAGCCCCCACCATCAGGCCTCCACCGGACCCTTCCACTGGCTCCTGCCCTTCGAGGACACATCCCGGGCTCTCTGGGGCCTAGCCTCTCCTCCAGGCTCTCCCCTGCAGCTGTGTTTCTGCCTCAGGGGCCTCCTTCCTCCCACAGCCCTCCCTCCCGCCTCAGGACATCTGCACAGCTGTTTCCTCCTGTTCCTCCAGCTGTCCCCTGGACCCCTGCCCCCAGGTCTCCCCTGAACATCCCCACGCTGACTGGCCACTGTCGCCCCATCCTGTCTCCCACAAGGCCTGCACTGCTCCCAGCAGCACCCCTCACAGCTCTCACCCAGTGACTCACCAGGGCCCTCACTCGGGTGGCGTCTGCCCCATAGACGGTGTGTTTTTCCCCACAACATGGTCCATAGCGCCTGCCACACCGTGGGAGCTTCACAAATACTCATGGAACGTCGGGTGCAAATAGTGTGGTGGGGCTTACCCTGGCTGTTTGCTCCTAAATCCACAGTCTTCCATGGCACCTAGCCTTCTCAGGCAGTCAGGGGAGGCTTCCTGGAAGAGGTGACATGCGACCCAGGCTTTGAAGGCTGAATTTAGCTCACTGGGCAGCAGAGGGTAATGCAGCAGCCCGTGAACAGAGTCCGGTGGGAGTGGACACCTGTGGAATGGAGATTTGGAAAACCATAGCCGGGGGGCGGGGTGGGGGGACACGAGGAGAGAGGGGGACAAGTGCACAGGAGGGGCTGGCTGGGGCCTCGGGGCCCAGCCACAGAGCATGGGACTGCCCCGCAGCAGTGGGCATCCTCAGAGACGGCCGAGAGAGAGCACATGACCTGTGTTTTAGAGGAAAGCGTTCTGAATAATGCCAGTGTGGGGGTGGGGGAGGGGAGGCCAGGGCAGGGGGTCGGCGTCTGGGGGCCTGAACCCCGCAACTCTAGTGCTTCTGAGCAGAATGGACAGAGCCAGAGGGGACCAGGGAGCCGGTGCTGGGCAAGCTGGGGATCGGCCAGATGAACGGGTTGCTCACCGAGGTTTTAGGTTTGTGTTTATTTCAGAGCACAGCATGCGTCTTGGAGAAAAATTGGAAAATACTGACAGCTGAGAAGTCAACGACAGGCGGGAAGATGAAACGGGAGCCCTGACCCTCCACCCAGGTGTGGCCGCCTGCCTCTGATGCTGGCTCTTCCAGCAGGTTCTCTGAGTTGTCATTCGTACATCATGTCCTGGGGGTCCTCCCCACTGGCTGGGAGTCCAACCCGGAGGCTGTTCAGACAGGCACGGCCCCCACGGCCAGTTCTGGGAAGGGGTGAGCAGGTGGGCCTGCCAGCTTTCGGGCAGTGACCTCGGGGGGCCTATCAGCCTGCACTGCAGCCTGGAGAGACGTGTGCTGTGCACCCAGACGGCCCCAGGCCCCAGCTGAAGGAAGAGTCTTCCGGGGCTCAGGCTGGAGAACAAAGCCCCTTGTGTGCCGTCCACTCCAGGCAGGACAGAGCCCCCTTCAGCGCCGGCCCGGCTCCTTCCACGTTCAAGGCCAGCTCGGCCTTCTGGCTCCTGGGGGCAAGCTGACGCAGTCGCTGCCACCGAGTGATTCAAAAATAGCCCGCAAGGACGGCCACGGCCACCGGGCATCATTGGGGGAGGGTCTAGGCTTCATCCACTCTTAGTTGGGTCCCGAGTCAAAAAGCAGAGTGGGCCTTCCGAGCGGTGGGCTTCTCAGGGGCTCCGAGGGCGAGGGCCTCGTCAGCTCCGTAAGAAGGTGTCTCCCAGGCAGGGCGGGCTCTGGAGGGGCCTGGGCTGCAGGCCTGAAGGACCAGGGGAGACCCTGGACCAACCAAGCCCCTCGGAGGACAGATGAGGGACCACGGCCCATGAGCAACACCGTCCACAGGGGACCACAGCCCTCGGGGGCCACAGCCGTGAGGGGAAAGGTGGCATCATGCAGCAGGGAGAGCGGGGATGGGAGCCCAGGGCCCGCTGTCCCCCTCCACCCTGGGAAGGTCTGTGTGCCAAGGTCAGGAATCCAGACATCAAGGTCAGCGAGAGCGGAGGGTGGCGGATCGAAGTGCCTTCTCCCCGGCCTGGTGGGGCCCGGCTTTCCTGTGCAGGACATGCCTTCTGTGCAGGCTGGGCAGGGGGGCACCTGTAATAAGATGTTGTATGGGCCCACCACCCCCTGCCCACTCTTCCCTCCCTGCAGGTGCAGAGCTGGACGTCCCAGCCCAGCAGAGGTGGACTGTGGCTGGATGGAGGGACAAGGACGATGTGATACCAGTGTGGACGTGGGAGGGAGGAAGTGTCACAGGAAGCGGGGCCTATGGTCTAAGCAGGCCAGGGATGGGAGAGGAGGCCCCCGCCCTGATTGGCCCCCAGCCCGGCCTCCCATGCACCCTGGGGCATGTCCCTCTACCAGGAGGTCACCCACTCCTCCAATGACCTTCCCTGGGGTCCCAGCTGGCCGGCTGCCCCTTCCTGCTCCCGCTCGCTGCAGCCCCAGCTTTCGCAGTTTGGAAACACTCGTTATTCACTTTCTTGCCCCCACCCATCTGGTCTCCAGGCCCCCAGCACTGTTTGTTGACTGGGCTGGTGAGCGAGAGGCAGGTGGGGAGTAGGGCCCAGGCCAGTGAAGCCTCAGGGCTGGGGTCTGTAGCATCAGGTGGGAGAGTGGGATGACAAGGGTGGGGGCTGGGGTCGTGAGGAGGTCCCAGGGGAGCCGGTGAGGGTGGAGGCGGGAGGGGAATTCTCCCGGCGGCCCCACGTCCCTGCTCCCACCTCCACCAAAGTCACGCCCGCCACGCGGCCGACCCACACCACCATCTCCACGGGGCCAATCCTGCCTGCCCAGGGGCCTCCAGGATACCACCCCCACCCCACCCTCCGTGGTGGGCTCTTGGGCTGGGCCCTCTGGGCCATGGGAGCCAGTCCCTTTGTCTGTTCTGTTTCCCTTTCCTCCTTGGGGCTCCACCTGCTCCCACAGCCTCCGCCCTAAAACAGGGAGACCCCAGAGGGAATCTCCGCCCTGGAACGTCCCAGGTCCAGACGCCCACCGTGGCCTCTCTGCTGCCCTAGGAGTCCAGTGGGATCCAGAGAGAACATGTGCAGATCCAAACGCAGATTCCTCCCCCACTACTGCTTCTCCTGGTGCTGCCCCCACATGGTGAGACCATCTCAGAGGGGCTCAGGCCAAGACCCAGGACCACCTTCACCCTCCACAACCCCCATCCCACTCCATCACTCCATCAGCTGGCCCTGTGCTGGACCTCCCAAATCGCTCCAGAACCTGACCGCCTCACCCCTCCCACCCCCACTGCCCTGGTCAAGCCCACACCTTTTCCCCTGAGCCCTGGATTGGCCCCTGCCAGTCTCCCTGCCTCGCCCTCCGTGCTTCTCCTCCTCAGGGCAGCCCGGTGAGCCTGCCCACGTTGTTTAAGGCAGATGACGTCCTAGCTCTACTCAGACCCTCGCAGGTTCCCTCCCTGCAGAGGGAACAGCAGAGCCCTTGGGGGCAGCCTCCAGCGCCCCCGCCTCCCGCACATCCACACCCAGAACACTGCCCCGGGTCTGTGCCCTTCCTGTCAGCAGCCCAGCTGTCCCCCCCCGGTGTCTGCAAGGACGCTCCCTCCTTCACTCACCAGTGTCTGCCTCGCATCCCGAGGGGAATCCCCTCAGAGGACGAGGCCCTGGCTCGGCCCCTCCCTGCTTGAACCCTGTGTGTTAGCACTCCTGTGTTCCCTGGCGCTGTCGGGACCCCTGCATGGGGCTTCCCTGGTCACTGCGTCTCCCAGCCCCGGGGGCAGGGTCCGCCTGCGGTCAGTGGGCGCTCAGTGGCACGGGTTGAAAGCATGAACACAGGGAGGAATGGTAGGTTTGGGCGGGAGGAGGGGCTGGAGGGGAAGTTCGCGGATGAGCCGAAGGAGGAGCTGCCCAGGGCTGGACGGTGCAGACCTTGGGAGCCACGTCGCCCTGGAGACTGAGCGACAGGGGCTGAGAAATTCAGGCCCAGCACACCACCACCAGCCCCGTGGTCATGGGAAGGAACAAGTACGAGGTTCTACGAAGAGCAAAAGTGAGAAAGCACTGGGACACCAGTGACCCCAATCAACGCCGGCCCCCAGGGGAGGAAGCTCAGGCAGCCTGCGACCCAGACACCAGGTGGAGTGAGCCACGAGGCTCCCACTCCTGGTTAAAGGTTCCCCAAACGTACGAGGGTTTCATTCATTCCACTAGGACCTGCAGAGTGCCTCCCCATGCCGGGCACCATGCTGGCCCTCGGGACACGTCGGCCGGTGAAGCAGACAGGTCCCCAAATACCCCAGAAGTTGTTCCCACAGGGGAGCAAGCAACTGGCAACAGGATCCTAAAGAGGGAGAGCACATCCTGTGTTTGTTAGAAGTGACACAGGCCACAGAGAGAGACTGGAGAGTGGGGCTGGGTCAGTGTGGGCCTCGCCGGGACGGTAACAACGGATTGGGATCGTGGGTGGGCGCACCACGTAGAGCCTTGCAGCGTCCCCCTGGGTCTCCTGGGACACTCACTGTGGGACCCAGCCACCACTCAGAGAAGCACAAGCCACGTGGAGAGGCCCCGTGTGTGCATGTCGGCCCGTCGCCCGGGTGGACCCCCACCTCACAGCCAGCATCACTGGCCTGCTCTGCGAGTGAGCCGTCTCACGTCCAGCCCAGCCCAGCCTTCAGATGGGGCAGCCCCAGCCGGCTTATCGCTGCAGCGACCCCTCCGAGCCGCTCGACCAGCAGAGCCTGAGAGGGAAGACAGGGCTGCCGGGGCCTGAGACAGTCTCTGATGAGCTCCTGGGGACACCGCCAGCAATGCTGGGCTGGGAACCACAGCAGCAGATCCGGGGGCTCAGCCTAAAATCAGGGGCAGGTCCTTCCCACAGTGACAAGGCGGGACCAATCATTCTTGTCACCTGCTACGTCCTGGGGACTTCCTAGCCACACTGGCCCTATCCAGTCCTTGTGAAAACATGGGAAGCACAGGAGTTCGGGGCCTTGAATGTGTTCCTCACCCTGTGTCCTGGGCCTGCCACATTCACGGGCCCAGGAGGTGGTATGATGGCTGAGCTATACGTTGGGGCAGCAAGCACAGCCTGTTTGCCCTGGGCCACTGCAGGACCATGCCGTGCTGCAGGACCATCACCCATTGGCGACATGGGACAGCTGGTCGGTAGAGGTGCCTCAGCATGGGGGGCTCTGATGAGAGCCTGTTCGCTTGCTCATTCATTCATTCATTTGTTCATTCGACACCCAGGGCTATCAAAATGCACACAGGGGGCCAGGTTCAATGCCAGGTGCCGGGGGTCCAACCATAAGCCCCCTCGGGGAAAAGACCATTAAAATCCGGTCCTGGTCTCCCGTCTCTAGCATCTGTTTACTCTCCTGATTCCCTCTGAGAGGAATAGAAATTACGGGGTGGCTTGTGTGGGTGTGCGTCCTCCTGAAGACACACTGGTCAGAACCAGGCCCACTCCAGCCCCTGGACAGCAGGCGAGGAGGAAGCTCAGGCCGGCATCTCAGGAACGTCTCGCTGGGCTCACCCATTGGGCATCGTCTCCCTACTGGACATCTAGCCATGAAGTTGTGTTTCTGAACTGCCAAAATATACGTATTATTTGGGCCCAGCCCAGGTGTTCCGGTAGAGCGTCTAAAAATAAGCCAGAATCGCTGGCTCCCACGGGTGAGTCTCCAAACGCCGGTGACTCAGCCGGGACCAGGAGCTTCGTCATATAAGGATGCAGATGGCCAGCGCTGGCCGGCCCGGAGCTCCGCTCCCTTCGCTCCCAAGCCCCCCAAGGCCACAGTGTTGGTTAAATTCATTTAAACCCAGAAGAGCATCATGGGACACAGGAGGGACCCCCGGGTGAAGTGGGTGAAGGGCAGTGGGCCGCAGCAGCCTCAGGTCCGGCGGCAGGCCCGGGTGGCAGGGGGGACCTCGGGGTCAGACGGCACCAGGCGGCCGGACGGGGCCTTATAAGGAGCTCCCGGGGCCTCTGCACAGGCTCCCAGAATAGCCTCCCGGCCTGGCCCTTGGACAGGCTGGCGCCAGGGTCCGGAGGAGAGCGCCAGGGGAGCTGGAGCAGAGGCTGGTCAGGCCCACACTCCGGCCGGCTTCCTTCCTCCCCGGTGGCTGTGGGAAGGGAGGGGAGGGACAGGTGTGGACGTGGCCATTGTCCTGGCCCCACCTGGGCTGATCACTGCTGTTTCAAACTCGTGAAATGAAGCACAAAGGATTACAAACCGACTGTGCTGACATATACGGTGACAAAATACTTCTCAGTGTGCGACTAGAAGGCATGTGCTTCTCCCCTGAGGTGTTAACAGCAGCATCCACAGCGGAGTCCGGGGCTGCCACAGTCATCTCCCGTCCAGGGTCGAGAGCCCCGAGATGCACCAGGACCCCGGAGGAAGGCCCCAGGCAGGCGTGCCTCGTGGCTTTCAGATCCGACGTCTCCTGGTCGTCACCAGGATGATTCGAACCCATTTCACGTCTCTGTTTCTCTACCGAACTTTCCATCTGTGCACACACACGCTCAAACATTCACACTCACACAGGCTCGCACAGGTGCACACACTCTCCCTGCTCTGACGCAGCCCCTCCCTGTGGGGCCTGGCCCCCTTCCCGTCTCCCTGTGCCTGTGGGAGGGCAGGCGTCTGCTGCCCTCTGACCCTGGTCTGACTTGGAAACGAGTCACGGAAAGCCCTGCCATCAGGGAGGGCCGCCCGGTGCCTGGGGTCACTGGGACATCTGGCCACCTCCTGTCTGGATGGCCACGCTGGACAGGGGGTAGCGACTCCCCCTCCAGGCCAGGAGGGGCCCCCAATCCTGGAGCCTGACCCAGGAGAACTGTCGGGGGTGCACACAGACCCTGGAAGGGGGCCAGAGTGTGTGCAGTGGTGAAAAGATGCCAGAGGGAGGTCTGGGACTGGGGGGGGGGGGGCCTGGGGGGGGGTGAGGGGAGGCCTGGGGAACAGAGGGGAGGCCTGGGGTGGCGGGGGGAGGCTTAGTGGGGCTGGGGGGAGGCCTGGGGGCCGTTGCCCAGCCTCGCAGCCCTGGTCCTGCCTGCCCCCCTCTGAAACCCCCAAGGCCCACCCAGGCTTCAACTCACAGGCTAGCCCTGCCCACCAGCCCGGCCCACCAGCCTTTGTGGGACCCCCGCTCCTTGTGTAGCCAGGCCCGCCTCAGACCCCATCCTGCTCCCTCCTCGTGGGGCTTGCTCCCCTCCCAATGCTGCCAGAGCCAAAGCCTCCTTCCCCTGGGTGGAGGTCGGCAGTTGGCCGCCCCCTGTAGGCCACGGTGACGGTGACGGAGGGAGGGGAAGAGTGGGTCCCAGGCCCCGGAGCTCCTCTGTCCTGCTGAGACCCACGGGCACACAGGCTTTCTGGATAGGTGTGTGCTGGAGGGGGTCCCCACGTTAAATAGCCCCCCAGGAGTCAACTCCAGGGTGTCCCCAGGAGTGGCCTCTAGGAAGAGTTGGGAGCTGCCCCTGCCCCCAGCCTGGTCCTCCTCCACACCTGGCCCCCCTTCTGTAGGGGCCCAGCCCCTGTGAGCTGGGGAGGGTGGTCGGGGGATCCAGGGCAGGGGGCGGAGGCACCCAGCAGGTAGTGCCCCCCTGCTGAGCCTCCAGGACCAGCCCCATGATGGCATCCAGGTGCGGTGGGATCCCCTCAAGGGCCGCTTGTCCCGTCCTGGACACGCCCCCCTCTGGGTTGGCCTGAATTGAGGGTCTGGGGCGATGGTCTCTGAGCCAGCGGGGCAGGGCTCGGCCTGGGTCTCAACGTCTCCACATCTCCACACCCTTATCGCAGGGTCTCCCTCATTTCCTCCGCAGCTGGGGCACCCAAGAGATCAGGGGCGGGTGGTCTGGCCTGCGGACACACCCGGCCACCCTGGGTCCTGATTGGAGAGGAGAGTGCCGTCGAGGGCACAGAAGTGGCATCGGGCTAAATCGGGTCCTCGTGGACTGACAGAAATGTAGACGAGGGAAACGGTGAATTTTCAGGACGGAAACTGCTGTGGATTATTTCTGTGGCCACGTCCAGCAGGGAGGCTGGAGTCTCACCTTCCACACTCTTCTCCCCATGGTTTCCTGCTACGTTCTCGTTAAAACCAGGTTCTCAGATGCCCAAGTAAGAGAGGAGGTCGTCCTCCTGGTAAACAGGCAGCTCAAGTACCCCGCCCCCACCGAGATTCCGTTCCCGCACGCGCGCAGCACACACGGCCGCTGGAGAACGTGTGACTCCGAGGTGGGTATTTCTAAGGCACCAGGCAGTGGCTGAAGGTGGTCCCCCAGCAAGCCTGGGCACCCCCGGGGCTAGGCAGGAGCGCAGCATCGCGCCCCACCCAGCCCTGCTGCGTCAGCATCTGCGCTAGAGCCCAGGGGACGCCAGGCCCCCGGGAGGCGCATCCTGGAGGTTTCCAATGGGCCCTGCGGGTAACGCGCAGGCTGATCCTGCAGCGCCAGCTTTACTCCAAGACTGCCTTCTCCGAGCTCCAGAAGCCCCGAGGGCGCGGCGGCGGGAGTGCCGTCCCCCTCCCCCAGGCCTGACAGCCGGCGTGTGCGTTTCCCGCTGCGCCCCGGGGTGCGGAGGCCGCTCCGGACAGCCCGAGGGCGTGGACGCGGACTCCGCCGAGTCGGGGCTCCAGGGCTGGGCTGGGTTCACGTCTGGAATGAAAAGGAGAGCGAGGGCGGGGCTGAGCTGCGCACAGAGACTGCACACAAAGCCTGAAGTACGGGCTGCGGCGCTGGGCGGAGGTTTGCAGGAGACCCGGCGGGTCCCCAAGGAGCAGGAGGCCCCGAGGTCGCCGGTGCTCGATAACCGCCGGCGTGCGCCCAGCCCGCTCCGGCCCACGCCTCAGGGGCCGGGCTTTTTCACTATGACGACACTGTGCCTGTCACCCTGAGTTGTCTTATCCGCCTACCTTCTTACTTTGTCCCCGGGTTCTTTGGTCTTAACAAGGTTAACTTCTGCACTCGTCCAATTTCTCAGTCTGCTCCTTTGCGTCCTGTGGGGGTGTGTCCTGGCCTCCAAAAGCTGCTCCTACTCCTCTTGGGGCATGGGTCTGACTCCCACATGCACTCTTCCGTCCTTCGGGCCTCACTCCTCATTGAGATGCCCCCTTACCTGTCCAGAATCCCCACAGAGGCAGGGAGCTTGTCCTGCACTCTCCGTTCTCTTCCACTGCTTTTTGTCTCTATTCCTGCAACCAGAAAAGCCCTGTTTTGGGCTTGAGTGGTAAAAGGCTCAGAAGAAGCCAGAAAAGAAGATGACTTCTGAGATGATGAAGAGGACTCTGATTTCCTTATGAGTCTACGTGTCTGTTAAGGCAACTTCTCCTCTTAGTTATTTGTTTTAATACTTTTAGGGAAGGTTCAGGTCACAGCAAGTGAGCAGAAAGTACAGAGAGGTCGCTCGGTCCCCCTGCCCCGGTGCACGCACAGCTCGTCCACCGTGAGCAGCCCCTGCAGAGCGTGCACCTGTCACGATGGATGAGCCTCCGTGGCCACAGCATTGTCACCCAGAGTCCACAGTTTGCATTAGGTTCACTCTGGGTGTTGTCCATTCTGGGGTTTGGACAAACGTGTACTGACACGTGTCCATCATTATAGCATCGTACACAGTATTTCCCTGCTCTGGAAATCCTCTGCGCTCTGCCTCTTCACCCCTCCTGCCACTCCTAGAAACCACTGATCTTTTTACTGTCTCTGTAGTTTTGCCTTTTCTGGAGTGTCATTTGGTTGGAATCATCAGTATGTGGCGTTTTCAGACTGACTCCTTTCACTTAATAATATGCATGTAAGGTTCCTCTGTGTCTTTTCCTGGCTTGATAGCTCATTTCTCTTTAGTGCTGAATAATATCGCATTGTCTGGATGGACCACAGTTTGTTTATCCATTCACCTGCTAAAGGACATCTTGGTTGCTTCTGAGTTTTGGCAATTATGAATAAAACTGCTATAAACATTTACATGTGCACATAAGTTTCCAACTCCTTTGGGTAAATACCAAGGAGCACGTTTCCTGGATTGTATGGTAAGAGTATGTTTACTTTTGTAAGGAACCACTAAACTGTCTTGCAGAGTGGCGGCACCGTTTTGCATTCCCACGAGCCATGAGTCAGGGTTCCTGTTGCTCCACGGCCTTGTCAGCCTTTGGTGTTGTCTGTGTTGTGGATTTTGGTCATTCTAATAGGTGTGTACGGGTATCTCATTGTTGTTTTAATTTGCATTTCCCTGATGACATCTGATGTGGAGCATCTTTTCATACGCTTACTTGCCGTCTGTATATCTTTTTTGGTGAGGTGTCTGTTAAGGTCTTTGGCCCGTTTTTAAATTGGGTTGTTTGTTTCCTTGTTGTTGAGTTTGAAGAGTTCTTTGTATATTTTGAATGCATTTCCTTTTATGAGGTATTTGTTTTGCAAATATTTTCTCCCAGTCTGTGGCTGGTCTTCTCATTCTCTTAACAGCGTCTTTGGCAGAGCAGAAGTTTTTAATTTTAGGGAAATTAAATGAAGTCCAACTTATCGATTCTTTCTTTCGCAATCGTGCCCTTAGTGTTGTATCTAAAAGGTCACCGCCATCCCCAGGCCACCTAGAATTCCTCCTATGTTGTCTTCCGGGAGGCCTATAGTGTTGCGTTTGACATTGAGGTCTGTGATCTATTTCGAGTTAATTCTTGTGAAAGCTGTGAGGTCTGTGTCTAGATACATCTGTCTGCATGTGGACGTCCAGTTGTTCCAGGACCCTTTCTTGGAAAGACCATCTTTGCTCCACTGTATTGCCTTTGCTCCTCTGTCAGAGGTCAGTGACTGTGTTTGTGTAGGTCTGTTTCCGGGCTCGCTCTTCTGTTCCATTGATCTTTTTGTCTCTTCTTTCTCCAGTGTCCCGCTGTCTTGGTTGCTATAGTTTTACATGGTGAGTCTTAAAGTCGGGGAGCCTTGGTCCTCTGACTTCATCCTTCCTCAGTACTGGATTGGTCGTCTTGGTGATTTTTCAGAACTGTCTCAGTTTTTATACACCTACTGTTTCCTACTGTCAGGTTCCATCAAAAATCTTTAGGAATTTGATTAAGATTGCTTTTACCATGTGTCCCAGTGTGGGGAGAATTGACCTGTTTGTAGCTTTGAGCCTGAGGATGTGCACCTGCACTACCCCACCGCATTGAAGGAAACAGCCCTGGAGGAGATTGTCAGAGCTCTCTTTGGGGAGGTCCTGGGGCTGGTGTTCCGAGCCGACAGGATGAAGGCTCCCGTCTGGACAGGGACTCCCAGAGGGGCAGCTCGGTTAGGAGTGGCAGAGTCCAGGAGGGAGGAGGACCCGTGCTCTGTTCCCACGCTCTATCCATGGTGCGGGGAGTGGGTGGGCAGGGCCTCTGATCCAGTCTGCACTGAGGCCGGGGTCTAGGGGCCCAGCTGGGCAGGTTCAGACAGGCGGTGTAGACTTGTGAGCAAGATGGTGCAGGTGTGCAAAGGCCCCTCCTGATTTTTCTGGAGGCCCTGACCCTCTCGGGATGTTGTGCAGCCCCAGGAAGGTTGACACGATGCTTCCTGAGTCCGGGGGTCAGGGGGAGGTTGCACACCTGCTCCACGGGCAAGTTTCACAGCAGCCGGCGCCTGTGGGCCATTCCAAACCCTCCGCCATTTGGCTGTGTTGCTTCTGTCTCTGGAGCAGATCAGAGTTCCTACGTCCGACCGAGCAGCTGATAGACGTCTATTTATTTTGGCAGGAGGAGTTTGCAGGAAATGAACAGTGGCCAAAATTGTTTAGTCTCCCGTTGTTCTGCTGGCTCTGGGACAGGCTGGGGTGCCCAGCCACAACCCGGGGTCAGTGGGGCTGCTGGGAAGAGAGCCCCAGCATGTGGGGACCCTCACCTGGACTCAGGATTCGGTCTTTCTCCTCCAGGGCACTAAGCCAGCTCCACTTCGGCCGGCAGCACCCAGGAGTCGAGGCCTGGCCAGTTTCAGGGGCCCCGGGCATCTTGAAGCAGACCCCACCTCCCAGCTGTCCTGGCTCACCTGTGTTCTTGCTGTCACTTGGCCTGGAGCATCCTCCCCACTTCTCCCGTGGACACACTGAGTGTGTGTGTGCAAGCACAGGTGTGTGCAGGTGTCCATGTGCCAGTGTGTGCACAGGCACGTGTCCACACATGTGTGTAAGTGTAGATGTGATTTGTGTGTCAGCACGTGTACACGTGTGTGCATTCGTGCACGTGTGTGTGTGTGTGTTCCTGGTGTGGCTCCATCACCCAGGACAGCGCTCGCCATGGGAGTCCAGTCTCATTGTTAGCCAGAGGCAGGCCCCCTCCAGTCGGTGCCCAAGGCCAGTCTCATGGGCAGGCTCGGACCTTTCCGGAAGTGTCTGGGCGTCCTGAGCAGGTGGCCCTGTGGACGGGGAACAACTGGTTTCCCTAGAGCAGCCGTCTGACCTCAGCCAGGTCACTGACCTCGTCTGGGACCTGTTCTCTCTCCCATTAAAGGACAAGCAGGTGCAGGATTCAGTACCAGCCGGGGAGGCCTCAGACATCCATCCTGAGTTTACGGTGAGGTGGGGCTCCCCACCGGGCCCCCAGGTCCAGGAGGAGGCCGGTCCACAGAAGCCAGGCTCGTCGCAGGGTCAGTCCTGGCTCCCGGAGTTCCCTGATCGTGGGCTCTCCTCTGTGCTGGCCTCACCGGAACAGAACGGGGCTGCCAGGTGCTCGTGTGGCATTTTGCTTTAATTTTCTGATCAGTGTAGAGAATATGAAAAGCCCAGGAAAAACTCTTATTTTTGGAAATTTCAGAGTCTAGACTTATTATCAGCAATTAATTTTCTTGCCAAAGAGTCAATCGGCCTTTCTCGGTGCAGCCTGAATGTCCCCTCATCCCGTCACCTGTAATTTTAGAGGAATTTGAGAGGATCCATCAGTGTCGTGGCAGCCACAAGAGAGCCTGCAGACTGCGGCTTAAACTAGAGAAATGTGTCCCCTTGCAGTCTGCGGCCAGGAGCGGGCTCTGGGGGAGGGTCCTTCCTGCACTCCCAGTTCCTGGGGCTCCCGGCATCCCTGGCTTGCGGCAGCTTCACCCCAGCCTCGGTTTCTATGGTCGTGTGGGCTCTTCCCTGCGTGTCTGCCATGCTCTCCTCTCTCTCATACGGACGCCTGGGAGAGCGTTTAGGGCCTACCCGGTGAAGCCAGGACCACCTCCTCATCCTGAGAGCCTCAACCAGACCTGCAAAGACACTTTCTCCTCACAAGGTCACGTTCACAGGTTGCAGGGCCTGGACGTGGGTGGGGTGGGGGCGTGTCTCGGCCCACCACAGGCTGAGGACAAGGAAGTTCTCATGAACCCCCTGCTTCCCCGGATCCCAAGCCCCCACAGAGAGGGGACAAGAGGCTGTCTGGAGGGAGGAGGCTCAGCCAGAGGGCTGGGGCTGCTCCAGCACCGTTACTCAAGGACATGGGGTGGGAGCAAGACCGGATCAGAGGCCCATCGCTGCCCACTGCCCTAGTCCCTTCTGACCCGCTGGCCACAGGGCCTTGGCAGGCAGGTGCCATCTGCAAACGATGGCAGGGACCCCTGGGTCTGAGGCCGCCTGCTGCCTGCTTGCAGAGATGCTGCCCTCGGAGGGCTCAGGCCCCAGGCCATTGCACACCGTGTAATACCCCAACCCACATTTTGGATGCCGGAAGGCTCGATTTTGCAATTCTCCTGCGATGTTTACAAGAGGCTCTTTCCATTACCCCAGCGCACTGTAAACACGCAGGGCCAGGCTCTCAGCTGCGTAATTGTGGTTTTGGTGGACGGTTCCAACGACATGCTCAAGGTCCACGGTTATCCAGACGGCGTCAGAATCCACACAGAGTAGAGCCCGGCAGTTCTCAGAGCTCCCGCCTTGCTTGGCGGCTGTGGGACATTCCTTCCTGCTGGCCTGCTGTTACCTCGGGTCCCCCTCCTGAGAGTAGGGACTGATCCGGCCCCTCAGAGCCCCTGGCCCAGAGCAGGGGCACAGTCAGCAGTGGGAAGGGAAAGGGGGACATCAAGCCCCCTGATTTCACTGAGGTGGCAGCTCTCCTAGAGCTGGCTGTATTGTGAGCATGCATGTGTATGAGCACATGTGTGCAGGTGCATGTGTGTGCAAATGTCCTCAGGGAGCAGACGGTGCACCCCTCACCACTCAGTACGTTAGGCTCCATCTTTTTGTGTGTTTGTGCACATGTGTGTTCCTGCTGTGTTTGTGCACGTGTGTACGTGTGTGTTCCTGCTGTGTTTGTGCATGTGTGTGCATGTGTGTTCCTGCTGTGTGTTTGTGCACATGTGTGTTCCTGCTGTGTGTTTGTGCACATGTGTGTTCCTGCTGTGTTTGTGCACGTGTGTACGTGTGTGTTCCTGCTGTGTTTGTGCATGTGTGTACATGTGTGTTCTTGCTGTGTGTTTGTGCACATGTGTGTGTGTACTTGTGCACCCGGCTCCATCTTTCTCTTAGTCTGTCTGCTCCAGGCCCCAAGAATGCCTTGCCCGTTGAAGTGGAAGGCGCTGCAGGTGCGGCTGACACTGCCCTGTGCTGGGTGGCAGGGGTGTCAGGGCTGCTTGCTCCTAACCCTGAGTGGTGAGCAGGCCTGCAGGGGCCCTTAGGTCCAGACGCCTCCTCCGGGATGAATGGCAAATGTCAAAAGCAGCCCCGGGGGAAATAGTTCCCACACCTAATCATGTCCCAGGAGAGGTCGGGGCATGGGGCCTGGGAGCACATGACGGGCGAGAACAAGGTCCCTTTGTGCGTTTGGGGCAGCTGTGGCCACGCAGTGAAGCTAAATGGGCCGGCTGTCTGGTCGCCTGGCCTTCCCCTGGGGACAAAAGCTCTCCCACTTGTCACATCAGCGTCTGAGAGCTCCCATCATGCTGAGCCCTGTCCCTGGACCTACAGGGACCCCAGGACACTGGCTGCAGGCAAGGACTGCTTTCTCCCCGTGGAACATTTCCAGGCCAAGATATTCTTAAATATGGAAATTTTTTATGGGAGCTGCTGGGGCAGCTGGAGGTTGGTCAGTTAAATCCACTGAGGCTGAGGCCGGGTCCCAGGGACTGAGCTGAAAATGAAATGTGAGGGGCTGCAGACCAGCCTGGGGTCTGTGTGGGCCCCTCCACGGCCTCAGGGCGGCAGGGGTCAACCAGGACACAGCTCTGTGCCCACCCCACCCCCCGCTACAGCAGGGCCCCGTCCCCTGCCTCCACCCAGAGACCCCCAGAGTGGGGTAAACCCGCAGCCCCCAGAGTCTCCCCCTCTCTACTGCCCGGCCTGACCATGGGGCTGCCCCAGGACAGCAGAACCGCCCTCATCCCCCAGGGCTGGTGTGGAGTGAATGTTCCCTTCTTCTACATGAGAGACGTCACCCTCGGTCCCCAGGCTATCCTTGTTCTCAGAGAAAGCATGCCTAATTAGAAGGCACCCCCGACCTCCCAGGCAGGCAGAGAGGGAGTCCAGTGGGGGTCAGGGCCCCTGGGCAGTGGCAGTGGGTCAGGAAGGCAGCCTGAGGGGGTGGGGCACAGACAGGGGGACCGGCAGGTCGGGAGACTGGATCCCGGGCGGTGGGGGCTGCTGCTGAGCAAACGTGCGGAGGCCACAGGGAGCCAGCTTCTGGCTGGTAGAGGTGGGAGTACAGCACGTACACAAAAGGAGGGTCTGTACGTACGATATGTGTATGCACAAAAGGAGCCCGGGACGAAGCCTGAGGGCTTGGCGTGGAGGCCTTGGGGGGCGGGGACACTGGTGGTAAAGACATGCTTTAAAAAACAGGCGCGTATCGAAAAGACCGAGAAACCAGCCCCAAGGGGCTCCCACGGGAACAAATTAAAATAAATAAGCACAGTAACAGATAAGAGCCCACGGCATAAAGTGAGACTATGGGTCTCCATTGGCATAAATAAATTTAGTTAATAAATGGGGAAAAGAGAAAGCTCTTCCTCGCCTCCGACTGATAAATGATGGAATCAGGAAATCACTACTTGGCAGCCATTCTGGAAATAATTCAGGCAATGGGAACATGGGAAGACGTAACTAAGGAAGGTGGAATGAGCAGACCCCTCAGGTCACCCGCAAAAGGCATATGAATTACAGAGGAGCTAACTTTCCAGGGGAGACCCCTGAAGGCCCCGTGTCCACCAGACGGTGGAAGTTAATGCCCCTAGGAGTGGACACAGGGAGCTCAGAGGAGCCCACGCTCCGGGAACAGCCAGGTCTGATGAGGGAAGCATCAGACAAACCCAAATTTGGGGCATTTCACTCTTCAACAACGTCAAAGTGATGAAAGTCAATGAAGGACTGAGGAAGCTTCCAGATTGAGGGGGAATGTGGAGACAGGGGAATGTGGAGACACGCCACTGGACGTATCGCGTGACCCTGGGTTCAATCACTTTGCTGCAAAGGACGTCACAAGGACAATTGGCAGAACCTGAGAGACCTCTACGTAAAGACCAGAGGCACTATTCTTGCAACTTTTCCTTATGTTTGAAATTATTTTGAAATAAAAAGTAAAATTTCTTTAAAGAGCAGTTCCTCGTGTGGCTGGTCTCCAGCGCTCTGCAGCCGACGTTGTCTGAACGGGCTTGCCCCTGCCGGTCTGTGCAGAAAGCAGGGCCAGGGGGTCCCGAGGGAGGCAGGGGCTGTGCCTCTCCAGGGTGCCACAGAGTGGCAGAGGAGGGAGAGGAAGCTGTCCCCCCAGCACAGACACATGAAGCCTGGGACGTCGGAGCCAACAGGTGGCCCTATGGGGAGGCCAACGTCTGTCACGCTGCCCTCTTACCAACACCAACTCAGAGGGGTGCACACGGTAGTCCATGGGGGACTGTGAGCCTCACCTGCTCCTCCCCCCTCATGGCCGCCCACTGTGAACACCCACCTGGGGGTCCTGCTCTGGTGCCCAGGCTCTGGGTACCAGTCAGATTTCTGCCCTGACATCGTGCCCTGCAGCGAAGGCCGCGCTGCCCATCCACAAAGCTGGCTTTTGGCTCCCAGATCCACACTGCAAAGGCCAGGCGGTCACATGTGCCGCAGTCCATGGGACCAGCTGCCACTGGGCTTCATCACACACCTGAGCTGAGCCAGAAGATGAAGGGGGATCCAGGGCCACCGGCCTTCCAGCCTCCGCCTGCAAGGGACCCAGGGGCTCTCAGGCTGGACATGGGGTGGCCTCGGAGCTCCAGGAGGGGCCCCTAACCCACTCTGACTAAGTGGTCAGACTCCTCCAAGACCCTTATTAACAACCCGAATTCCCAGGCCCCTCCATAACCCTGACCCAGAATCTCAGGGTGGGGGTTGGGGGGCAGGAGGCCAAGTGGACTGTCACACTGGGAGGGGGACCCATGTGGCTACTGCCTTCTCCTCCTCAGTCCGGGAAGTCCTCCTGGCTGCACTTGTCTGCCTGTTTGAACAGCAGGCCCACCTCTACCCGGGCTCGGGACACATGTCCACTGTGACACAGCCCGAGCCCACTCGCTCGCCACCCGCACAGCAGCCGCCACACCTGCAGAGCCTGACTTTGTCCTGTACCCCACTCTCCTCCTGCCTCCTGCCCAGGACCCCGACTTCTCCTGGCCTGAGCCCCAGGCCGACATTCAGCCACACCTCCTGGCAGTCCTGCCTCCGGATCTTGGCTACACACCACCCAGAAGAGGCCCTGACCCCTCTGGGTGCTCACCTCCCATGGCCCAGCCCGGCCCAGCCCAGCCCTGCCCTGCCTTGTGTGGGAGGGCATTCTCTATGATGGGCCCACATGTAAGGCCTGCCTGCCAGCTCACACCCGGCCTGCTTGGTCCTGGGAGGGCGGTCTCTCCCTGAACCCCAAGTCAGCCTGTTCATGAGTGAGCCCCCGGCCCATAGCCGCTGCTCCAGACGGGAGGCATTGGCTAGTCGTTAGCAAACACACTTTACAAAGGAGTCCTGTATCTGCCAGTTATCAAATTAATTCCACATGGAGTCATAGGGGAGGAAGACAATTCCTCGACCCTCTAGGTCCTTCCAGGTGGTCCAAGCATTCAACTGACACGAGACAGAGTAACAGGAGAAAAGCAAAGTTCAATAACGTGTACACATGGGGGAAATCCAGGAAAACTGAGCAACTCGCCAGAATGGCCGAAGCTGCCACCTTAAATACCATCTTCAGCTAAAGACAGAGGAGGATGTTGGGGGGGGCGGGCGTGGTTTGGGACTTCAAAGGGGAGGAAGGCAATTTACATGGAAATGGAAATGGAAATGTTTGTTAGACAAATGTTTCCTGGGCCATGTACAGACAACGTGACCCAGAAAGACATCTGTTGATAAAATGGGCCTTCCTGTCTACACAGCTGGAATTATCTGTGGTGATGGCTCTCTTCTGGGGCCAGGCCTTCTAGCCTAAAGTCTTTTAGGCAAGTGGGGGAAGGTCAAAGTTTCTTTCAGAGTCTCCTGTCCCTAAAAATAATCAAGCCAAAGAGACACATTTTGGGGTGGCCAATTCTGAGCCCCCGCAGAGTCAATACGTAACATTTTAAAATGAGATCACAATCAGAATTGCAACAGGTATGAAATTGGACATTTGCACTGTAGCCTGGACACTGTCAGCAGCCGCCAAGCCACACGTGCACGGGTCTTCTTGGAGGGGAGCGATGGTGTGATTTATGGGAAATATATATATTTGGTCATTCAGATGACTGAAATATGTCCCTCAGATACATGTGCTCTTTGTCCACAGCTCCTGGCTCACAGTTCCTGAAACCCTTGGAGTTTCTTAAGTGTTGAGAGTGACAAAGGTGTCTTTTGTTATGTGAATGAGGTGACTTTTGGAAGCACCGAGGGTGGGGTCTGGTCACAGGGGAGCCGGCTGCACAATCAGAACCAGTCCCACCCCCTGCTTTCCGGGGAGAGGAGGGGCTCGAGGTCGAAGCGGTCGCCAGTGGTCAGTGACTCGGTCAGTCGTCAGTCATGACTACGTAAGGAAGCCTCCATTTGTCCAAACCCAGAAGGACGGCTCGTCAGCCTTTTTCAGAGAGCTTCCACGTTGGGCAACCAGAAGCTTCCACGTGCCACCACGCTGGGCCCCAAGCTCCAGGAGGACAGAAGCTCCTTTGTTTGGGATCTCGCCGTATGTGTTTCTTCATCTGGCTGTGGATTCCTATCCTCTAATATCCTCTGTGATAAATCGGTGATCCAGAGAGTAAATGGATTTTCTCGAGCTCTGTGAGCTCTTCTAACAAATTAATTGAACCCGAGGAGGGGGTGACGGGAACCTCCGATTTCCAGCCAGTCGGTCAGAAGCCCAGGGAACAGCCTGGACTTGCAATTGGCATCCTGAGCTGGAGGGTCGTTGGAACCTCCGGTTTGTAGCCGGTCGGTCAGGAGCACAGGCAACAACCTGCGACTGGCATCTCGTGGGGGGTGGCCTGTGGGACGGAGCCCTTGGCCTGTGGGATCTGATTCTCCGGATAGAGAGTGTCAGAACTGAGCTGAACTCTCGGACGCAGCAGGGTGTCTGAGAATGGCTGGCAGTGTGGGGAAACCGCCACACACATGGTCGTGGGAACCGGGTCCAGGAACACTTTGCAACGAGCCTCCTGAGTCGAGGCCGAGAACGGGCTGCTGGACTCCTGGGCCCCTTTCTCCTCCAAGAGTGAAGGTTGTGACTGGGGGTGAGGGCTCAGTGGGCAGATTCGTCAGAGACGATTTGGGGCAGTAACTCCCACCCCAGCACTGAGGGACGAAGACGGTAGCAGGTGACCAACATGCAAGTCAAGCCTATGTACGAATCGGTCCTTGGGTGAGACAGCGCAGACGGTCTGACACGTGGCCCCTCAGTCGGGGTCCTGAGGACCTGGGCCTGAGTCCCTCCTGAGGAATCTAGGACTTTGCCCAGCAGGAGCAGAAGAGGTTGTCTACACTGCCAGCGTGCCAAAGTGAGGGCTGTGGGCGCGTCCCTGGCCGGGATGTGCTCTCCATGGGAGAAAACCACTGGGCCGTTTGGCCTCCTGCCCAAAGCCAACGGGTGAGGCTGGGTCCCCACAGCCAGCGTCAGGAGACCAGGGCCTCAGGGGACCCCCGGGAAAGGGGCCATCACCCACATCAGCGGGATTGCTCTGCGAGGGGCCCAGTGGGAAAAGCTGACTTGAAAGAAAACGTCCGTCGTGGCCGTGCCGGTCAAGGAAGACCTCCCTGGCCCACCGCCCTCCCAGAGGGTCAGACACTGCATCCTGGGGGCGACTGAGGCAGAAAGACGCTGGCCAGTCCCTGTAGCTGGAAGGCCACCGGCCCTCAGCTGCCCCGCCTGAGGGCCGAGCGCTGACTGGGACAGGACGGGGCCCCCGTACCCGTCAGCCTGGGCATCTTCGGTGCCCGCGCTAGACTCCATGCGCAACTTAAACTAACTGTAGGACTAGCCGTGCCCAGAACATTCCGGAGCCCTGGCTAGGTTTTCAAGCTTGCACGAGCAAACCTTTCCTCTCCGAACTAGTTTTCAAGGAGCAGTGAAACACAAGAGTAAGGACGCTTTTACGTCTGTGGGTCCTGTACACCCGGTGCACTGCTAAAATAAAATCTCAGGGAACTTTATGGTGGAAAACGTATTTTTCAGCTTGACATCAGAAAGGAAACCAGGAAGCTGTAGATGAGACTTTGTAAAAATAAAGCATCTCGATCAAAAATTGCTATGAGTAAAACTTGTGGACAAATCTGTTCCAATTCTCACACTGGATTTTCATGATAACATTTCAGTTACGAATTCAATCAACATCGCTAGGAGATTAAGTGGCTGGTTTTTAATTTTAAAAATGGGAAACTGTAAAAAACATACAAGCCATAAAAAAGCAAGAGCTCATAGATCGCTAAGAGAAAGAAAGGCCCTCCCAGAGAAGAGTGAGGGCCCCAGGGGGGCTGGGGTGTGACACAGTGTCAGAGGACAGGAGCAGGCCAGAGTGTGCTCAGCACGGGGTCTGAGCCACCAGGTGCAGAAATGGACGCATGCATGCACAAGCATACACACACATACGCACATATGCACAAGCACACATGTACACACATAAACACATGTTCACTCTCATACACACACACACATGCAGACAAGCCTGGAAAGATGAACTCAAGAACCGTCAAAGGGGGCCAGCCTGGTGGCATAGTGGTTAAGTTCATGCGCTCCGCATTGGAGGCCCAGGGTTTGTGGGTTCGGATCCCGGGTACAGACTTGCACACTGCTCATCAGGCCAGGCTGTGGTGGTGTCTCACATATAAAATAGAGGAAGGTTAGCACAGATGTTAGCTCAGGGTCAATCTTCCTCACCAAAAAAAAAAAAATTAAAAAGAACCATCGAAAGTGTCCTCCCGTCGCTGGGATGATCATACCTGGTTTTGATTTTCTCTATTTGTTTGCTTACTGGAATTTTCTAAAATGAATACATGTATTTTGTGATGTACAAATAATACTCTTTAGAAATAAAAAGAAAGAAAAGAGCACAAGATCCTGTCACAGGCTTGCTCGGTCTGCTTTCCAGACACTTAATCAAAACACGATCCTGGTAAATTTCAGCGCTGTCGCTGAGAAAGTTCAAACTCAGAACGTCCTCCTGCAGGATCCGCCGTCTCTGGGGTGTGGATCCAGACCCTTGGACCTTCCTTCCTAACCTTCCCCGGGGGCCCCAGCACACGTCCTGGAGGGCGGTCAGACTGGGCCACTGCGGTGAGGGACACTGGGGTGCAGAGTTGGTGCCAAAGCCAAGGGTCAGCTGGGACAGAGGTGACCCGCAGCACACCCGTGACAGCGGGAAGAAGAGAGGCTCCAAGGCAGACGTGCGGCTGAAACCCGTCTGGCTTGACAGAAACTGGGATGTGAGCTGGTGGTCGGGGAAGTGAAGGGCCAACCACGCAGACTCTGTTGTTCCTTAATCACAACAAGTCTAAGTTTTAGGAGCTGGCCCGGTGGCACAGTGGTTAAGTTCACACGCTCTGCTTCGGCGGCCTGGGGTTTGCGGGTTTGGATCCTGGGTGTGGACCTACACATCGCTCATCAGTCATGCTGTGACAGCATCCCACACACAAAATAGAGGAAGACGGGCACAGATGTTAGCTCAGGGCCAGTCTTCCCCCAACACACAAACACACAAATCTAAGTTTGAACTATACATACACTGTACGTATATACACACATGCCTGTATATATGTACACACACGTATGCTCACGTGATTTTTTAAACGCATAAACCTGCTCACATCCCTGCTGTTTTAAAGCAGCCTGTTTTCCCGTCCCCAGTGAGAGAGCTCGTGACCCAGAGGGGGCACAGGAGCTGCGTGGACAGGCAGGAAGCCCCGGGGTCGGCTGACACGGGGACAGTGCATGGAGGGGCTGCACGGCTACAACGGTCGCTGGACTGAGGCCGAGACGCTCCTGCTGTGGTTTGTGCATTTGGGCGTGACACGTGGGGCAGAGTGCCCACGGTGAGGAATTCCGTGGGAGTTGTTCGTGGAATGGACGGCAGGAGCCCAGGACCTGGAGGACTCGGGTCTGCCAGTTGTGGCAGCCAACACACCCACTGCAAGGAGCCTGGTGCTGCAGCTGACGCTGGCCGGTTCCACCGTCCACGCTGACACGCTGCAGACACCGCCCAGCGCACCAGGGGCCTCTCGGGATCCACATGCTGTGTCGTGTGAGTGGCACTGACGACCCTCCGTTCCAGATGACCTTTTCAAGGCTGTCATGGGCCCAGGAGCAGCAGATCCGCCCCTCTACAAGAGCCAGGCCCCCTGATCCTGTGGCACAGGTACCTGCTGCAGTGCCAGAGTCGCTGGCCATCTCCATATCGTCTGTGGGAACTGGAGTTGGCGGGGAGCTCCCTGCCGGGAGGAGTGATTGGAACTGGCCCTGATCCTATTACATTAACTTTAAACTGCTGCGTACACACTAATTTTAAAGTGCGGAGACAGGACACATTCTCGGTTCTGAGGCAGGAGAGTTAACACAGCCACCTGACCCGCCAGGGTTTCGAGGACGAGGTCGTGCGAACAGGCCCAGAGGGCTGCTTGGGGTTTGCGTGTTGACCCAGGAACCAGGAGCACATGGGGAGAAAGACTCCCAAGGATTTGGGGAGTACTCTAAGACTCCCAGCATACCTTCTTGGGGTAAGCTCCCCGGCGACGTCGCTCTAGGAACCGGCACGGGCCACCCTGGTACGGTCTGCGGCACCGGAGTTGGTGGGAAGCCTGCCTGCAGATGTGGGATTGCGTGAGGCTGAGCGAAGCCCTCTCCAGCCAGAAGGAATGGTTCTGAGACTGAATATGAGAGTGGCTTACAAAGCCCTTAGGAACAGGACCTCTGTGTGCCCCTAAGGCTGCCTTCTGTGGGGCGCACCTGTAATTTCATGCCAGCTGCCCGAGAACACCAGGAGGGAAGCCCTACTGCATCCTCCCACTCGGGGTGAGAATTCCCGAGGCCCTGAGGAGTCGGGTGAAGCTGGCCAACAGCATGGTGACAGGCAGAGGTGGGTTCATGCCCAGCTTCGCGGCTCAGGGTGGTGCCCTCGCTCCAGGCCCCACCGCCGCTTTGCGCTAGCAGTCTGCCCGTCCCGGGGTGGCAGGCTGGGCCCGGACCCCCATGCAGCCTGTGTGTGAGCTGATGCAGCTGGCCGCCTCCGGCGTCTGCCGGCCAACCCGCGGACATGAGCACATTTGGGGCTGCTTCAGGCTTCCAGGACCGGAAAGAAAAGCAATCCGGCCTCCAGGCTCCACAGCAGATGCTGATGGCTTCCCCACACGCCCCGGGCGACAGAGGATGTGCTGGCTCTGGTGCAGACCAGCGTTGCTCTGCTGTCCGCCTCTGATCAGAGCGATAGCCCTTTCCCTCGGGACGGACCGGAGGGGCCTGACCACGCTCCAGGGTGTGAGGCCAGCACTGGGGGATGGTCCCTGGGGCCACATCATGGCTCCAGGCGAGGCTGGGGGGGGACAGTTCCCAGGCCAAGGGCTGAGCCACTTCCTCTGAGTGGGAGGGTGGCTACTCAGCCGCATATTTTGGGGTAAAAGCACCTGGAAATGCTCCAGCCCCTCCCCCGCCCCTGCGCCTGGCTGCTGTGAGGCTCAGCTTAAAATCTTCAGCATGGCCAAGTAAATATTTTAACTGCTAAGTGCAGGATGCACTGCTGGGATTCATTAGAATTCCCGTCAAATTCCCAGATTCCCACCTCCCTGTGATGGTCAGAGTCTTGCCTGCACTCCTTCTCCTTGGCAGATACCAGCCACCCCGGAGGAGGTCCGGCCACCCCCATCACATCCTCGTGCAGGACGGGAGGGGCTGGGCACACCCTGGGTTGATGGTCAGTGGGGCCCAGCCTGGGGGCCACAGCCCTGGGGGCAGGTCAGAGGACCCTGGTGCCTCTGAGCTGAGTGAGTGTCATGGCCCCAGGGCACTGGACGATGCTGTGATCCAGAGTATCAGTGGCAGCACCCATGATGGGTCCCAGCCACACGAAAGGCCGATGAGGGTCCACGGGCCTGCCCCTGGTGCTTGGGCAGCCTTGTTCCTGGAAGCGCACACACAGATGGGAATCAGGGCACCCTCCCACCCACCACAGGGCTCAGCTCCCACTGCCACAGGCCCTGTGCCTGCGTCCACGGCCACTGCAGGTATGGTGGCCCACTCGGGCCAGGACCCACTCCCCAAAGGTCAGTGCTGTCCGGCTGCCGCTGTCAGCTACCTCATGTGGGGAGGCCTGGGCCAGGCCGGGGACTCTGCCTTTTGTCCAAGCTCCCTCGGGGACAACGGTGAGCAGCCACATTGGGACCTGCTGGCTTGGTCCAACCGCCTGGTGTTGGGGAGGGGAAACTGAGGCCTGGAGAAGGTACACAGCTCACCCAAAGCTGCACACTCGTGAGAGGCAGAATCAGGACCACTGCAGACCCTGACCAGGCCCAGCTTCTGGCCAGAGCCGAGCCTCCCAGGACCCAGAGAAAGCCGTTTCAGCTGGTCAGCCAGACTCAGGCCAGTGTTTGCCCCTAGGACCGTGCAGGCAGGGAGGCAGGTCTGGGGACCCCCGTGAGAGCGGGCACTGCTTGCAGGGAGGCAGGGCAGTGGGCCCAGGACCATGGCAGAGTCTGGGTCTTTTCCCGTGTGCACGGGTCCCAGTGACCTCGGGGTGGAGTGATGCCACCTCCCAGGCTGCTGTGGGACTGAAGGAGCCACACTCTCTCGGGGACAGCCCAGGTGCCGTCCCTGCCATCCCCTGCTACGAGGCAGAGCGCCGGGTCCCCGGGAGGCAACACCCACAGCTCCCTCTGGACACTCGGGCCGGGGCGCTTCCTCCCTCGACTGTTGAACAGAATCCGCCGAGGATGTGGCATGTGACACAAGAGGGAGGCCACGGAGAAGGAGCCTGACATGGGGGGCAAAGAAGACCCCCACCCCAAAAAGCAAACAAAATGGCAGAGATGAAGGAAACTGTTGAGTGTGGGGTGACAAAGTCACAGGCGGGCCAGCCTTAAATCTGGGAGGTGGCCACGGACCTTGTCCAGGGTGGTGGGCTCGGGGTCAGGAGGGCGTGAGGAAGAGCAAGGAGGGGCGTGCCCCGAGGACGGCTTCTTGCTTTGTCTGCTTCGGTTTAGGGTGAGAAGCAAGGGACACTCTTGTGCTGACAGCATGACCAGCAAGGCAGGGTCAACAGAAGGAGCGGGACCCCAGGAGGGAGAGTCTGAGACAGGCGGGGTGCGGTGGGTGTCCTCACCAGCTGTTCCCAGACTCTCCAGGGGCCTCGGCTGCGTGATGGGGCAGGGGATGTTCAGGCCAGTGGCTCCCCGGGGTGGGGGGAGGAGGAGGAGGAATCTGGGCCTTGGACAGAGAGAGAGGGGCTGATGGATGGGGCTCAAGGGGTCCCATCCAGGGGAGCGGGGGCAGGTTAGATGCCTGGGGGGTGAATTCTGAGGCAGAGAAGGTTCCCAGGGCTCTAACAGCCCCTCGGCCACCAGCACAGTGCCTGCTGGCTTTCAAAGGAATTTTTCTGATGTTCTCATGATCTTCCCAGTTTCGTGAGATTAAGATGGAAAGTTGTGGTTTGCAGTAAGCCGTCCACTTAGACAACGGACATTCCATCCTTGCACTTCGACAGGATAATTCTCAAAGGCCTCCAGGGCTTTCGACGGACAGCCAGCTCTGGGAAATCTCTCCAGACCTGGAATGTCACCATTCCCGGGGGCTATGGGGTCCCAGGAAACTCAGTGGGGTGGTGGTAGAGCAAGCATAAGTGGTGGATTCACACCTCTGAGGAGTTGGGGACCAGATCCGACCCCAGGGAACTTCCTGTGTTCAGGTAACGTGCACCTTGTTCAGGAGCCTGGTACCCAGGGTGCAGGGCTAGGGTCAGTGCAAAAGTGCCTGATTATTCCACAGTTTTTTGTATCTGTAAAACCAGGAGATTTCTTTTCTTTCTTTCTTTCTTTCTTTCTTCCTTCCTTTTTCTTTCTTTCTTTCTTTCTTTTTTTCTTTCTTTCTTTCTTTCTTTCTCTCCTTCTTTTTTTTTTGCTGAGGAAGATTGGCCCTGAGCTAATATGTGTTGCCAATCTTCCTCTTTTTTTTCCCTCCCCAAAGCCCCAGTACATAGTTGTAAGTCATTCTAGTTCTTCCTTGTGGGGTGCTGCCACAACATGGCTTGATGAGTGGTGCATAGGTCCACACCCAGGATCTGAACCGGCAAGCCCTGGGCCCCCAAAATGGAGCCATGATCTTAAGCACTTGGCCATGGGGCCGGTCCCCTTTCAGGCAATTTCTAAAGGCCACCCAGTTCTATCACCTCTACCACCTGAGGCAAACAGCAGCCCCAAACATATGGCTCCCAGGAATTCCCTGGCCCCTCGTCTGCTCTGTGCTCAGCCCATCTTTCTAGAAGTGTGCTCTGGAAACTTCTTATGTGGCCGCCCCCTTGAACAGCGAGTGCCCAGGTGCAGAGAAGAGAGAGAGATGGAGAAAGAGAGAGACAATGAGAGACAGAGAGAGAGACAGAGATGCGGTGGGGGGAGAAATGGGGGGGAGAGGAACAGAGAGAAGAGGGAGACAGAGATATTGAGGACTGGGGAGCACCCGAGGGGCCCCCAGCTTTCATTTGTCTCTCCCACTCTGGCCGTTTGCCTCTAAAACCCAGAACATTCTCCTCTTAGCCCAAGCCCTTGGGTGTTCTGTTCTGTGGCTGCAGCCCAAGGGCCCCACCACCACGTGGAGGGGGTGCATGCAGGCAAGGGGTCGGAAGAAGTGCAAAGAGCCCCCACACTTGGGCACCAGCCCAGCCCGGCATTTGGCATGCCTTCGGCGTGTGCTGTCCTTAACCACTGTGTTTTAAATTCGATACTTGACACCAACTCCATTTGATGGTGAAGTCGCCCCAGCACCCCATGTCCTCGGGCTCTGTTTGGGGCTCTGATTCTAAGCCCTTTTGCAGACGTTTGCCCAGATGTGACTGTCTGGTCCGGAAGGTTCCCACAGAAAAGGTTGTGATAAGAGCCCGGGCTGACCTCTCCGGCTCCCACTGCTCCAGCAGCAACTCCCAGAAGCACGTTATCTTTTCCAAGGGAAACGGCCCAAACCACGTGGTCTGCAAACCTGCGTCTCCCCCAGGCGCGCTCAGACCACGCTCCCCACGAGCTTGCATTGCTGGCCCTTTCATCCTCTGAGGCCTTGTCTGTGTCATAGTTTTACAGCCTGTTAATGTCACCCACTTGACCAGATGTTCCCCAGATTTCGAACTGGTATTAATAGACGTAACTCTATGCCATGCCTTTTATGGAAAGAACTTTTCTCAGCACATGTCCACCAATTAACAAAACTCGGAGAAGGGGACATTTCAAGTAATTTTAGATGTGTTATTCTTAAAAATGCATCTGTGTCATCCTTCTAAAATGTTCAGTAACTTCATGTCGACATTTGTTTTCCTCTCCGCCAACAGAGACACTCTCGACCGGATGTATGAAAACCAAGCTGTGAGCTAACCTCTGGAACAGAGGTAACTGGGATAAATGTTGCGAACCAAAGAGATTCCATAATTACAGCAGTTTTCCTTTCAAGTTCTGTGGGGCAGGCGTTCACCCGAGAGCACCCACAGAGCACACCCACCGCCTGCCGTTCACAGTCGGCCACGCGCTGCCTGCCACCCTGTGTGCACCCAGAAGACCCGGGGGTGGCACTCGGCCACACCTGGGACACGCACTCTATCCCCCACAACAAAGGGAAAAAGGAGAAAATAGATTGAGGGGATCTGAAAAATTGTGAAATCATCATGTTCTAGTTTATAGCAATAAATTTTTTTTCTTTTAAAGATTGGCACCTGAGCTAACAACTGTTGCCAATCTTTTTTTTGTTTGTTTTCTGCTTTATCTCCCCAAATCCCCCTAACACATAGTTGTATATCTTAGTTGCAGGTCCCTCTAGTTGTGGCATGTGAGATGCTGCCTCAACATGGCCTGACGAGCGGTGCCATATCCATGCCCAGGGTCCAAACCGGCACAACCCTGGGCCACCACAGCGGAGTGCACAAACTTAATCACTTGGCCATGGGGCCAGCCCCTATAGCGATAAATTTTAAAAGCTGATTAAACAGATGATTTTCTTGGAAAATATAGAGTACAAAATTGACTCAAGTAGAAGTAGGAGATTAGTGCCCTCTGATTGGTCCAATGGTGGGGGTCACAGAAAAAGAAGTAGCCAAAGGTCCATCCTTAAAAAGGCACCAGGCACAGGCAGCTGTATGTGTGTTTCCACCTCCTTTGAGAAATAACCTCTGCGACAGAGAGACACCACCACCTGCATCTGGGAACACAAGCTCTGGAGGCCGACTGTTGAGCTCAAACCCCATCTCCACCTCCGCCAGCAGGGTGATCCTGGGCTGCTGCTTAAGCTCTCTGTGCCTCAGTTTCCTCATCTGTCAAATGGACATGAAAATAGTACCTAGTTCACAGAGTTGATTTGAAGGTTAAAGACTTAACTCAAGTAAAATATATGGAACTGTGCCTGTTACATAGTAACTACTTGATACGTATGAACTGTTACGAAGAGTTGCTATTACACCCACACACAGCAAAGGCAAAAGCATCGCAATTCATTCTATAAAGCTAGTCAAAAACCTGAGAAACCAATGGTAGGAATAACACCCCCACACATGCTGATAGGGACATAGTATTTATGGTATGAACATACGAGTTTTTTTATAGGGACATAATGACCCTAAATGGAAGCACTGACAAACAGAATCCTATACATGAGGAGCAAGAAAAACTGATCTCAGGAATGCAGCCATGAGTCAACATCATAAAATCTGTTAGTGCAATTCACTATATCAAGAGATGAAAGAGAGGAAAGTCCTCGATCATCTCAGAAGATTGTCTCCCAAAAATCATTTGGTGAAATCTAACATTCACGACTGAATTTCGAGCACGCACAACCACAAGATCCTCAGGAAGCTAAGAGTGGTAGGAAAATTCCTCAACCTCTAACAAACAGTGTACTTAACACACTAGAACAGGGGTCAGGAAAGTTCCGCAAAGTGGCAGAGAGCAAATATTTTAGGAGTTTCAGGCCATATGGTTTCTATCCTAACCTCCTAACCCTGCAGTGGCAGCACAAAAGGAGCAAGGAGACAGCATGTGAACGAACGGGACAGGCTGTGTGCCAATAAAACTTTATTTACAAAGAGACATGACCGTGGGCTGGATTTGGCCCCCTGGCTGTAGTTCACAGACCCCTGCCTTAGAACCACTCACATTATAGTCAGAAACAAGAGGAAGATGCCTGGTTTTGTATTTGAGTCCTTGTGAATGTGATAACACGAGAAAATATTTATCAAGTACAAATATTGGAAAGGCAGAGATAAAAGTGCAATTATTTGCTTAATTATATGACTGTCCAGAAAATCCAAACCAACCAACCGACAAACTATTAAAATGAGAAGTGGCCAATTCTAAGGTCAACATGCAAAAACAACAGCATTTATTAAAACAGCAACGTGTAATTACAACCTTTCGTGAGGAAAAGTGTCTCATTGCTGATAGCAATAAGACCCAGGAGTAGACCAAGAAGTGGGTGGATCTGACATAAAAGAAAACCAGAAAACTGTGCTGAAGCTCTGAGTAAGCGGAGACACGCCCGTCCCTGAGCAGAGGACTCCAAGCACATAAGTGTCGGTTTTCCAAACTGCGCCCACACACTCAGAGCACGCCCGAGAGAATCCCCAACAGGGCCGATTTGAAACACGCGATTCTACGCTCCGTGCGCGACAGAAAATTCGCCGGATGAGTTGAGCAGTGTTTTTAAGAGGCCTGGGAGAAGGAGCTCGCTGTGGAACTGGCGTGATCAGCGCACAGTGTAGTTGTGCAGATGTCGACAAATGGCTCCGCGGTCAGGACTGAAAGACCAGAGACAGAACCACGTGCTCGTGGGGATTTAATTTAGGAGGAAGCTGGCCCTTCGTGTCAGTGCAGAAGAGATACTTCTCTCCATAAAAGATGATGCGACAACTGGCCGTGCGTTTGAAAAAGAAAATGTGACATTCCACCAACACAGCCACCACTTCTCTCTGAGCCCGTGAAGGGCAAGCTGCTCCCCCTCGAAGGTGACGCCGAGTCCCCATCGGGGCTGCTGTCTGTGGGGGCCTTGGGGGGCACTGTGCCTCAGCTACACTGTATCAGGCTGAGGGGACCCACATAAAGGACCCTCCACCCCTCTCCGTGTTCTCATGGGCTGGGTCTAAACACAGCCCCGGAAGAAGTCCACCCTCCACTGTTTCTGGAACTCAGCTGAAGAATTTGCAATCCCGGGCAGATCCAGAGCCTGAGACCGGAGAGAGCAGGGGTCACGTGGAGTTGTCATCCTGTGCTCAGGGGGTGGGTCTCGTGGTGGATCATCAGAAGTCCCGTTCTGCACTCATTCCAGGCAGGACCCCAGACCCCCCTCTGGCTCTCTGTGTGCTTCCGTTCACGCTGCCATCTGAGGCGGGGGAGAGAGGGCTTGGAACCCGCCCTCCAAACACAAATGAGCAGCCTGGTTAATAAAACAAGTTATGCACTTCTTGACGTTCATCCGTGTTTCGGTGCCAGAAAGGCTGTGGGACAAATTCTCACAGTCCGGCGCCTCCTCACCAGCCCGGCCTCGCTCAGCTCACACTCGGGCTTTCCCACAGCGGCAGCTGAGCTCGCCTGCCGCTGGCACCGGGGAGAGTTCTCCACAGACACAGATGTTTGCGAGGTTTCTGTTGTCGGAAAAGCCACCCCAAGCAGAAAACACACCCCTGGAAGCAAAGAGGAGGAGCTGTCCTGCCCGTGAGCCGCTCACATCTTAACTAGAGCCGGAACTGGGGACCCAGGACGTTTTCACATGGCTCTCTGAGTCCCCGGCTGTAGGGTGGCCCAAACTGTGCTTTCATCAACGGATGCAGCGTGGACGCCTTGCTGGAGCTTCCGTTTTAGGAGCTGGCTAATGACCATCAGGGCACACGTGTGTGCGTGGGCTGCCCTTTACCTCAAGGTCCAGCTTCCCCCATCGTGCCCGAGGAAGGGGAGGCCCTTACATCCCACGGGGAGGTTGGGTAGGGGAACCCGGTGCAGGGAGAGCTCGGAGGCACAGTCACCACCCCCAGGAACAGTGTCCCTGCAGAGTCGCCCGCCCTGAACGGGCCCCATGCAGGGCCTTCCCTGGCCCCACGCCACCCAGACCCCGAGCTGTGGGGGTGATGGGTGGCTTCCCCCATGTGCGTCCTCAAGGGTGTGTGCAGGGCAGGTGGGACCAGAGGCAGGTGCCCACAGGCGCCTCGACAGCGAGAGCTCCTGTTCTGCTTCAGGGCAAGGTGGCCCTGAGGGGCCTTCGGGACACCACCTAGTGGCGCTCTCCTGCAGACCTCGGAACCTCTGGGAAGGGCCCTCCTGCAGGGCCTGGCGAGCCATCACCCTAGAGGGCAGACCCCACTGTGGGAGGTCACCTGTGGGTGCTGGACCCACATGCTAACCACAGGAACCTGCATGCCCCCAGGAAACCCCAGGCAGCCTTCACGTCTTGGTCATTTGGTGGCCTGGGTCCCATGGGCACCTCGGCCATCCCTTGAGGGTGATCCTGGCAGGTGGCCCCCAGGTGCTCCCATTAAGAAATTCTTCTGGTGTGTCCACAGACTGAGTCCCCTGCCATCAGGAAACGCTCCCCTGTGCGTTTCCAGGGACAAAAGCAGGACGTCATTGCTGTGGATGCAAGGAGCAGGGGCAGCACGGTGTGCTAAGTCCAGAGGCTTCTAACGCACGGATCCTGGTCACTCTGTACCCTGGAGAGCGGGGCGCACATTGTGAGCCGTGTGTGTATTGGGGTGCCTGCTCTCCCCAGGAGAGCCACTCCTCAGGGACCTGGACTCAGGCCGTCTCGGCCCCCCGCCATATCTGCATCCTCTCCCCTGACCAGTCTCCCTCCACAGCTGGGCAGCTACTGTGTCTTGTGGTCAAGGGTTCACAGTTTTGTGCCACTTTATTGCAACTTTGTTGTGGCCTCAGAGGGCAGATGGTGATGTCCTCCAGCTGGCTGCCCATCTCCTCCCTGCCCCCCGGCCCTGCGTTGTTACTGCTGACACTTGGTGCCCTCGGCGGGCCAGGCAGCCCTAAGGCTGCCCCTCCCCTCCCCTCTGCTCCTCCGCCCCGACCCCGGGGCTGCCCCTAGGTGGGCTGGGAGGTGTTTGTGACATGGCTCCAACCTGGGGATGTGCCTGGACCAAGCTGAGGGGGTTAGAGCACTGGGGCCCCCCTGGAAACAGCGTCTGCTCCCCTCTCCGGAGAGGACATCCCACCCCACAGGCCTGGCCCCTGTGAGTCCATGTCCCACCCTCCCTCCCCGTGGTCTGCTGAGGACACAGCCCTCCCAGCCCGGGCTGGGCCTCACCCTGGAATCCCAGCTTCCAGAAGAATCTGTCCCTCTTCGGAGACCCCTTGGCTGGGAGTGGGAGTGATCCCTGTACCCGTGTCTCTGCCACCCAGGTGAGGATCTGGGGTGCCAGTACTGACCCTTCTGAGACCTGTGGGGAGGGAGGAGCCCCCAGGGCCCAGCAGGGACTTCAACAAGTGCGGCCCCAGGACTTCCTGCCTGGACCCAGCCAGTGGGCCTCCTCCTGCCTCCTCAGGTGAGGCTCTGACAGCGCCTCTTTGCAGGTGCTAGACCAGGCGAGGGGGCCGGAGTGGCTCTCGAGGCCTCACTGGACAAGAACGACTTGGCTTCCCTGCCCGGCCTTGCGTCCGAGGACCCCTAGCTCCTTCCATCTGAGGCTGGTGGACCCACGGGCAGCCAAAACACTTCGGAGTGGGACTCTCTCCATCCCGCCTCCCTCCCTCCCTCCGTTCCCTTCGGACTGAAGCGGGAAGCACTGGGGGACAGGGCTCTCTTGCCCTCTTGTGGCCACATCACCGCGGTGGACGCTGCTGGGCCATGGAGTCAGAGTGAGTGCCTTCTCACACTGGAGGGGTTTCGAGACTACACCCAGTCAACAACCTGCAGCCGTCGCTCCTTGGAGAGACCGTTGTGCAGAGGAAGGAAGCTGTTTCCAGTTACTTGTAGAAAGATTTCTTTTTGTCTTTTAATGAAAGATGCATAAAACCTCTCCCGGGTCATTCCTGGTAAGGACCATAGTCCAGGGATCAATGAGCAGAGGTAGGAGGGGAGGGAAAGGAGGGGAGGGCAGAGCCCACGGAGAGCAGGTGCCCCCTCGGGTAATGGGTGCCCAGCATGGAGAGCCAAGGGCCGCTGGACCCTGAGTGGCTTACCTGTTCTCCAGCCTCTTTCATCCCGCAGGTGTTCCTGGAGGAAACAACCAGGAGGGGCTGCAGAAGGCACCCAGACCTCCTGGACCAGCAGGGTGAGTCACCAAGTCAGCCCCCGGGTCTGGAGGAAGGCCGGGCCCCCCACAGTGCAGACCAATCTTCTGAGAAATGACTCTGGGCTTGTTTGGGGGCCGGGGGCTCTGTTAGAGCTGGAGCAGGGCCGTGCCCACAAGCACCCGCCTGCGGGTCCCCCAGACTGGAAGCCCTGGTGGGAAGGACGAGGCCCGCGCTCCCTTGTTTGTTGTCTTTGTGTGGAGTACTGACCTTTGTTTGTGGTGTGTTTCCTGGCTCTCTTTCAAAAGTGAGTTGGCTTCAGTCTGGGCCCCCAGCCACCAGTTCCAGGGCAACAGAAAAAGTGTACCCCACATCCCAAATCTTTTCAAAAGAGCGAGTATTTGCTCACAAAAACAGCAGCTGCTCTTCCGAAGTGGCTGGAACGTACTTGCCCAGCAGTGTGGGGTGGTGCATGCCTGGGGAGTGACAGGAGGCTTGCGGAGTGGGACCAGCTGTACTTGGCTGGGCGGAGGCCCAGGTGTGGCTGCAGGGCTGTGGGTGCCTGGCAGGGAGGGCCGAGGAAAGAACCCTCCCATGGGGGGGCGTCGTGCTCCCTCACGGCTGCACGCAGGTACCCATCCTGGGGATAACGTGTGGGTCTCCAAGGGGGTATCTTTAGCCAGAAGGTGCCTTGTCCAAGGGGAGAAGGTGGGTTGTTTGCGTTCCTGAAGAGGGGGACTCAGGCGGCAGTGGCTGCACGTGGACCACGGAGACATCCTGGTCTTCCCAGAGCCTCTCCTGCTGGTCCCCCCCTGGCCGGGGGGCTGTGGGGACCTTAGGACCAGGCCTGGTCTGTGGTGATGGAGTAGGTGTGGAGGCGGCCCCCTCTGCAGAGGGCCCCCCAATGCAGAGTGAAGCCCTGGGCGGGCGGGGCGGCCACACTGGCTGGAGTGCTGGGGTGGACCTGCAGGGACTCCGCAGAGCTGAGCTGCCAGGTGTCCAGGTGGTCAGTTAAGACAAGGAGCCTGTGATGGTCGATTTCATGTGTCAAGCTGACTGGGCTAAGGGGATGCCCCAATAGCTGGTAAAACACTGTTTCTGAGTGTTTGAGTGGGGATGCTTCTGGAAGAGACCAGCACTTGAATCAGTGGACTGAGGAAAGACGGCCCTCCCCAGCGTGGGTGGGCCTCACCAGTCTGTCGAGGGCCTGAATAGAACAAGACGGGAGAGGAAGGGTGAATTCGCTCTCTCTTCCTGAGCCGGGACATCCACCTGCTGCTGCCCCCGGACATCGGCGCTCCCGGTCCTCAGGCCTTTGGACTCCACGATTGACAACATCAGCCTCTCACTCTCTGGCCTTCGGACTTGGACTGAACCACACCACCAGCTTTCCTGGGTCTCCAGCTTGCAGACGCGGGCTATGCCCCTTGGCCTCCATAAGCGGGTGAGCCGATTCTTATCATAAATCTCCCCTTACGTTTATCTAGATATAGCCTGCTGCTTCTGTTTCTCTGGAGAATGCCGACCAACACGGAGCCAAAAGGAAAGTGTCTATCTGGACTTCAACCACTGACTGGGATGTTATAAGCAAGATGCTGAGCAGGAGAAAGCGCTGCCCCTCAGTGTCCATTTTCCTCACAGAAGGTGGAGTCTTCATGAGTACCCGTGATTTGATTATTTCTCTTAGGTGAGGGCTCAGGAATGGAACGGCTGGGTCATATGGTGGGTGTGCGTTTAACTTTGCAAGAAACTATCAAAATGGTTTCCAAAGTGGCGTTGTGAGAGCTCCGCCATTCCGCATCCTTGCCTCACTTGGTACTGCCGGTGTTTCCACCTTTACCACTCCAGCGGCAGAACGATGGGGCCCCAATGGGATTTCAATTTCCCCTCCCTAATATCTGAGGACACTGAGCATCTTTTCACGGGGCCATTGGCCTCTTCTGTTAAGCACGTCTTCAAATCTTTTGCCCTTTTGGTATGGAGTTGTCTGGCATCTTACTGTAAAATTCTTGAATTTTAAGATCTTTATACATTCTGGATTAAGTTCTTTGTTAGCTAGAACATTCTGAATATTTTCTCCCAGTCTGTGGCTTACCTTTTCATTTTCTTAAGTGTCTTTCAAAGGTTTTAATTTTGATGAAGTTCAACTCAGCCTTGTTTTCTTTTATGGTTCATGTTTTTGTGTCTTATTTAGGAAATCTTTGCTTAGCCCAAGATGACAAAGATTTTCTCCTATGTTTTCTTTTAGAAGTGCTATGGTTTTATCTTTTGGCTTAGGTCCACAGTCCCTTCTGAGCTCTGTGAGTTATGTTTGTGCGTGTTATGGGAGGCAGTGACCGAGTTCCTCTCTCCTCATTTGTTGTAAGGACCATGCTTTCCCTGGTGAGTTACCCAGGTACCTTTATTGAAAATCAAATGACCGTATATGTGTGGGTGTGTTTCTGGGCTCTCCATTCTGTTCCACGGATCCGTATATCAGTCCTTTCACCAATATGTATCTTCCTTGGTCACGTGGCTTTAAAATAAGTCTATGAATTAGGTAGTGTAAATCCTTTAGTTTTGTCGTTCTTTGTATTTCTCGATTAAGTTTTTGTGGTTATATTTTTTTCCAACCAGATTTCGAGGGTAAAAAAATTAGGAGCAAAAATTAAAATACTGACTATATTCCTAATTTATAGACTTATTAAAACTATGGTAATCCAGCCAACGTGATATTGGTGAAAGGAGTGACATGAAGATCTATGTAACAGGATAGAGAGCCCAGAAAAAAAAAAAATATATATATATATATATATACCATCTGCTATTTTTTCTATTTTTGTTTATTTTTTCTTTATTTTTTTTTAAATTGAGATATAATTGACGTATAACATTGTATTAGTGTTAGGTGTACAACATGATGATTTGGTAAATGTATATATTGTGAAATGATTACCACAACAGGTCTAGTTAACATCCGTCTCCACACATAGTTACACATTTTGTGTGTGATAAGGACGTTTAAGATCTACTCTCTTAGCAGCTTTCAAATATACACTACAGTATTACTAACTATAGTCACCATGTTGTCCATGACATGCCCATGTCTTACTTACTTTATAACTGGAAGTTTGTACATTTTGACCCCCTTCACCCATTTCGCCCACCCCCCACTCCCTGCCACTGGAACCACCAATCTGTTCTCTGTGAGTTCTGTTTTGGGGTTGGTTTTTCCTTTGTTTGTTTTAGATTCCAGATATAAGTGAGCTCATATGGTATTTGTTGTTCTCTGTCTGACTTAATCACTTGGCGTAATACCCTCCAAGTCCATCCATGTTGATGCAAATGGTAATATTTCCTTTTTTATGGCTGAGTAGTATTCCATTGTATGTATCCACCACATTTTTTTTATCCACTCATCCCATGATGGACACCTAGGTTATTTCCACGTCTTGGCTGCTAATTTTTTTAGGGCTCTCTGTGTCTATGTTCCTGAAGGATACTGGGCCGTAGTTGTCTTTTCTTGTGATGGCTTTGGTTTCATATGAGGGTGATTCTGGCCTCATAAAGCAAGCTGGGAAATACTCCCTCCTCCTCCACTTTCTGAATGGGTCTGTGTGGGATTGCTGTTATTTCCTCCTTAAATAGAGTTCATCAGGTTAGCCCTCTGGGCCTGGAATTGTCTTTGTGGGAAGATGATAGATTACAAATTCAATGTCTTTAACAGATAAAGAGAAATTTATATTTTCTGTCTCTCTCTTTTTTTTTTTGGTGTCAGTTTTGGTAACTGCATCCTTCAAGGAATTTGCCCAGTTCAGCTAAGTTGTCCAATTAATTGGCACAAGATAGTTAATAATTACCCATTATCTTTTTTTTTTTTTTTGGTGAGGAAGATTCCCCCTGAGCTAGCATCTCTTCCAATCTTCCTCTACTTTGCATGTGTGATGCCTCCACAGCATGCCTGATGAATACAGTAGGTCTGTACCTGGGATCCAAACCCATGAACCTGGGCCACCAAAGTGGAGTGCACAGAACTTTAACCACTCGGCCACAGGGCTGGTCCTGCTCGTTATCCTCCTAGTGTCTGTAGGATCTGTAGTGGCGCTCCCTCTTTCATTTGTGATTTTGGTGATTTTTGTCTTCTTGAGGACGACCACCAAACAAACATCACAGATCTTTGTTCACAATCAGTCCCGCGAGCAGCTTAGCAACTTTATCCATCTGTCAAGGAAGCAGCTTTTGGTTTCACTGATTTCCTCCATGGTGTTTCCCATTTCATTGTTTTCTCATCTTTATTTTTCCTTCTCTGTACTTACCTTGGGTTAAATTTGCTCTCTTTTCTCACTTCCCATGCTGAATACTTAGGTCCTTGATGTCATTGATTTTTACACCATTTCTCCTTTTTTTTTTTTTATTCCTTTTTTTTCTTTTCTGTTTTTTTTAGGAAGATTAGCCCTGAGCTAACTACTGCCAATCCTCCTCTTCTTGCTGAGGAAGACTGGCCCTGAGCTAACATCCGTGCCCATCCTCCTCAACTGTATATGTAGGACGCCTGCCACAGCGTGGCTTGACAGGTGACACTTAGGTCCACACCTCGGATCTGAACGGGCGGAGCCCGGGCCGCCAAAGCAGAACGTGCAAACCTAACCGCTGCACCACCGGGCCGGCCCCTCTTCTTTTCCAGTGTAAGACTTTGTAGCTGTAAATTTCTCTAGTTGATCTCCATCTCATAAACGTGGACATATTGTGTTTGCTGGTTCACTTCCACTTATCTAGTTCTTAAGCCTCATGCACTCTTCTTTTGGAAGTTTTATAACAATCTAACATCACATGGATCTTGTTTGGATTCGAACAAATCTGCTGCAATAAAGGACATTTTGAAACAACCAGGGACGCTTGCATGCAGACAGTGAATCTGATGATATTACAGCATAAGTAATAGATTTTGTAGGTGGGATAATGACATTGTGGCTGTGTAAGAAAATGTCCTATTTCTTAGATAGGGTGAAACAACTTGATGTCAATCATTTGCTTTAAAATATTATTTTAAAAAGAAAAGAAAAGAAGAAGAAAGAGATGGAAGAACAAGTTTGCAAATGCTGAAGTTGCTGAGCCTGGGGGTGGGCATGGAGGTGCTCAGATTCCCGCTGCTTCTGTGAATGCTCGAAAACGCATGATAAAGTTTTAAAAGTATGTTCTGAGATAACTTTACTAAGACAGAGACAAAAAAGAAGAAAGAACAACTCAAGCCCCGGTGAAGACTGTTCATTTGTGGGTTAAGTGTGAGTGCAACACGCAGAAGGTGCAGCCACCAGACAGCCAGGGCCCCCGAGGCCTGCCCTGGGCCCCTGATGCACCGCCCCCCAGGGGCCCCCAGCCACTAGCTGAGCATCCTGCCTTACATCCAAGCCCTGCCTGGCTACCTTCCTGCCAACTGTGATGGCCATGCCTGGAATAGAGCCCTGTCCGCCTTGGTCGGGCTTCCAGGTGTTCATTGTACTGTTCTGGGGGCCGCCTGCCTTCAAGTCAGAAATTGGGCACTGTTAGCACGGGTCCCCTCGGGAGACAAAGAGGTGTGCCCACATTTGGCCAGCCCTGGAGTGGCTTGCCTGAGAGGAAGCCCAGCAGTGTTCAGGTACCTGCTGGCCCCCCTGGAGCAGACAGAAATCAGGGTCCACTGGTGTGTGCTTTGCAGAGGGACAGCGGCAAACACACCTGGTTGTAAGTGCCTCCAGGTGAAAGTGGCCCAGACAATAAGTTCATGATTCCACTTCCCTCGCTGCCCTCCTCAGGGTCCCTCCATGGCTGGAGAGGCCGGGTGCAGCCAGGCCCTGCATCATGGACTGAGGTCGGCCATCCCCCTGGGAATGCAGGGTGCACTTTGTAGGGGAGGAAGACAATGCCTCTACCCTCTAGGCCCTTCTGGCTGTGCTGAGAATTAAAGTGACATGAGACAGAATAGCAGGAGAAAATCAAACCAAGCTTTATAACATATATACATGGGAGGAAACCTGGGAAAGCACAGTAACTCTCAGAATGGCTGAAGCTGTCACCTTAAATATCATCTTTAGCTGAGGAGGATGTTGGGGGTAGTGGTTTGGGACTTCAAAGGGGAGGAAGGCAATTCACAAGGAAATGGAAAAGCAAATGTTTGCTAGATAGAACTTTGATCAGAGTAGGCTTAGCAAGGACCCTCCCAGTCTACGATCCCCATTGTTATCTGTGGTGATGGCCTGTCCTGGGGACAGTGCTTCTATCTTAAATTTCTTTCAGGCAGTTAGGGGGGAGGTCAGAGTTTCTTTCAGAGTCTTCTGTCCTTAACCAAAGAGACATGTTTTGGGGTGGCCAGTTCTGATCCCCCACAGCTTCATACCAGGAACTGCAAAGGCTCCAGTGGGGCCGGACGCGGTCCCCCTCCCGCGGGCAGGAGCTAAGTCCTTCTAAGACAATGCCCGTGGGGGAGGCCTGGGCCGGCGTCCAGGGGCAGGGACGGCGATGCCGGCGAAGGAGGGGGCTGCCGTGAGAGACCGGGAGCAAGGCCCTGCTCCAGAATGGGGGTCCTGAGGTGATCCCTCTGACCGCCCGACCACAGAGCGTGACGCACGCCCCCCCCCCAAAATGTCCTATGACCCCTAACGCGGAGGGGCCGCTCTGACGCCCTCGCACTGTGGTTCTCCGCAGAGAGCGCCCCACCGGGCCGGCATCCTGCCCCCCAGCACCCCTTCCACCGGCGCCCCCCGCATCCGACCCCCACGCCAGCCTCCAACCGGGCCTCCACTCATCGCGGCCGCAGGTGGGGATGCTTCTCCCACCGGCCCGGCCCCGCCCCCAGTTACCCCGCCAGGCCGGGGAGACAGCCAGCCTCGGACGACGCAAGACGCATGCGCGAGGCGGGCCCCGCGGCGTTGCCGTGGCTACAGCCGACGCGCTCCGCCGGGACAGGCGGGCGGTACTTCCGGGGCGGGGCGCGGCCGCCGGAAGTGCGTGGCCGCCCGGGGCCATGGCGGCGCATGGCGTCGTCTGCCTGCTGCTCGCAGCGGCGTGCTGGCGGCCGGCCTCGGCCTCGGGCGAGGAGTTCTGGCCCGGCCAGTCGGCGGCCGACATCCTGTCGGGGGCGGCGTCCCGGAGACGGTAACGCCCGCGCCGTCGGCGGGCCCCGGGGCGGGAGGGGGCGGCGGGGAGCGGGCAGGGCCGGGGTCGAGGGTCCGAGGGCCGGGGGAGTCGTCCGGGGCCGGTGGGGAGGGGCTATGGGCGCGGGGAGACGGGGGACGGCCGGGAGCCGGGTATGGCCGGGGTCTGGTAGGCCGAGGACCGGGGAATCGGGGTGCTGGGGTCGGCGGGGCTCCGGGGGCAGAAGGGGACCGGGCGGGGAGCCGGGTGGACTCTGAGCGGAGCCTTCCCGCCCCATGCGGGCGCCCGGCTGGACGCGGCCCCGGAGCCCCAGGAAGGGCTGGCCGCGGGTCACCGTAAGGGGCAGTCGGACCTGTGAGAAGATGGGGGTTCTCGCCCGGCGTCCAGGAGCCCCCGAATCCGATGTTCGGAGGGCAGGTTCTTAGGAAGGCACGGCCTGCTTATTTGCGCGGGATCCTGCCGTTTCATCCAGAAGTCGGATGCTCCCTAAACGAGTCTTGGGGTGAAAAACAGGTGTGGGTGCTGTCCTGTGGTTATGGAGGGCCCGGTGCAGAGCAGACCATGCGGGTACGGGCTGCTGAGAGCTGGACAGGCCATGCTCTGGTGTTGGTGGCCTTGGGGGCATTTGGAGGCCCCAGGCAGGCAAGGCAGCACAGCCTCATCTGTGGTCCCAGAAGTTGTGGAAGAAGCTATGGCAGAGGGAGGGCTGAGGAGAGGGCCCCGGCCTGGGTCTTGTGTGGGGAGGCTAGCTTTGGGGAGAGCAGCACTTCTCAAAGTGTGTCTAGTGCGACCTGAGCTGCTAGCACTGTTTTCGTGGTCACACCAGGATGTCAGCTGCCTTTCCACACTCGTTCTTTCATGAGCTCTCTGTGGGGTTTCCAGAGACCACTGGGGTCCTTAATAATTATAAGTATAAAGGGGTCTATAACCAGAAAGCGTGAGAAGCAGTGGAGAGCCAATTCCGAGCTCTCAGCGCTGAGACTGCTGGTCTGGCTGTGGATTATTGCTGGTTGTCACACGGAGGCCCAGGTGCCTAGCGCCCCTTCCTGGGGGCCCTGTGAGTGACGAGCCGTATAGAAATGGGTGCGCAGCTGCCTGCACCTTACAAAGTAGAGCCACGGAAGTTGAGCTCCCGGAGTCGGGGTGACAGGCAGTGGGCTGTGGGAGCGCCTGGGTTTTCTCCAGAGGCCTTGGCGCTGACCAGCCGCTCTCCTGCCCCTGCCTGCCCAGGTACCTTTTGTACGACGTCAACCCCCCGGAGGGCTTCAACCTCCGCAGGGACGTCTACATCCGCGTGGCCTCCCTCCTGAAGACTCTCCTGAAGACGGAGGAGTGGGTGCTGGTGCTGCCTCCGTGGGGCCGCCTCTACCACTGGCAGAGCCCCGACATCCTCCAGGTCCGGATTCCCTGGTCCGACTTCTTTGATCTTCCAAGCCTCAACAGAAACATCCCCGTCATTGAGTACGAGCAGTTCATTGCAGGTGAGACAAGGGTCCTTTACCTGGGGCCAGGCGGTCGTTGGTTCTGGTGGGAACATCAGGCCAGGCCTGAGACGTCGGCCAGGAGGCCGTCTAGTGCAGGCCTCTTGTCACCCTCGCTCTGTGTAGGGTGCAGCTTCCACTTCCTGCACTACCAGTGATCTTGGTCTTTCTGTCATTTTCCCGGGGAGAGACCTGAAGCAAGTGACCCATATGTGCCCCCTGGCCTCTGAAAATCGAGGCAGCCCGCTGAGTTGGGGAGTGTGGTTAGAGCCGTGAGGATGAGAAGGCCGCCGTGGAGGCCGGGAGAGGGCCTAGTGGGACTCAGCTGGAAGGCCTGTCCACCTGAAGGGAAGCATGCCGCGTGTAGCCTTTGTCTCACGGAGTCTCACCGCACACTGGTGAGGACTTGTCACCATGCAGCACTGTTTCTAGTGAGAAGAGTGGAGGATTTTCTTAGAATAAGGCTGTTTAGAGCTTACCGTTGCTCTGTTTAGAGGACGTCAACCTGGACTGAGCGTCCTTCTCTTCCCCTTCCCCAGAGAGGCCTAGAGGGGTGAGGCTCCACCCTGAAGGGGCTGATGCTTAGAGTCAGGGCTCGCTGTGAGGACGGGGCTCCCACTGAGGTCGGGTCTCCCGCTGAGGACAGGGCTCCCCCTGAGGATGGGGCTCCCGCTGGGGTTGGGTCTCCCGCTGAGGTTGGGTCTCCCGCTGAGGTCAGGGCTCCCCCTGAGTATGGGGCTCCTGCTGAGGTCAGGGCTCGCCGTGAGGACGGGCCTCGCACATCTTGGTTTTCACGTTCCATTCTCGCCCCCTGGACGCTGTCACTTCGACAGGTTCAGTGTCATCCAGCCTGTGAATGCCGCAGGCATGGGGCGGCACAGGTATGTTTCTGACGTCTCTCTCTTGCTGGAAAAGAGAACTCTGGGCCATGTGAAAGCGTCTTGGGGACGCATCCTTCCTGAAGGAGGTGAGAGCTGGAGCCTGGTGTTCAGTCCCGCCTGACTTGGCCCGTGGGACCGTCTCAGACTTGCTCTGAACTGTGGCTGATGGAGCCTCCCAGGGAACTTGCCCTTCACCTCCTGGTGGACACAGGTCGGGAATGGGCCTCAGCTCTTTGAGGTTGTGCCTGGTGACAGGAGACTGCGGGGGTGCGGGGACGGGAGACGGGTCACCTCCCTGCGGGCCCCATCCCTGGAGCCAGGGTAGCTGGGGCAGGGAAGATGGAGGCCCCGGGCGATGCACTTTGCCTCTGCCCTGCCCACCAGCCTTGACTCTGCTCAGCTGTGTCCCTCTGCAGAGGGGGAGGAGGGGTTCCTGTCCTCGGACAGCCTGCTGGGGTGCGTGCATCTCAGCGTCTTGGCACCCAGCCCCTTCCTGCCATGTAGGAGGAGCCCCTGGCGCTCTGGTGTCAGTCCCCTCAGCGACACTACGGTAGTGTCCTCATTCGTTCCATCTCGGAAGAAATCATTGACCATCGTGGGTGTGGCTGGTGTGTTCTGGGTGTGGGTGGGAGCAGTGGGTGTGAGGGACGCAGACCCCTGCTCTCTGGGGCTCATGTGCAGGGTAGGGAGCCAGAAAGTAAAGAATGTAAGTAATTGAATCGCAGTGTTGGGGATGGTGGCAAGTGCCACAGGGAAGAAGAAAGCGGTAAGGGGTACGGAGTGTTGGAGGGCGCCAGTGGCTGTGGCAGAGGAAGGCATCCCTGGGAGCTGTGGTTTGAATGGCCTCATGGGTCAAGAACGAGCCCTGGAGGGGACGGTCCAGGTGGGGACAGCCGTGCAGAGGCCCTGGGGAGGGAGCATGTGGATGCACTCAGGGCACAGCAGGGAGGCCAGCAGCTGATGGAGGAGGAGCCTCTGGGGCCTGTGGCCGTGCTGAGGACCGGCCCTGCCCACAGTGCAGTGGGGTGCCGTAGAGGAGAGAAGAGGGCCGGGGGCAAGCCCAGAGGCCATAAGAAGTCGGGAGGGACATGAGGAGCCCCTGGGAGCAGCCAGGCCTGGACAAGCTTCACCACCCTCGGACAGCCCCTCTCATCCTTTTTAGGGACCCGGTGCCCTGAAGTCATTTGTTTGGTCCTGTCTCTGCTTTTGTAAGCTTCCCCTGGTCCTTTTTGGGATGAAGGTGGTGTTAAATAAAGTGATAATTCTCTGTTTGTATCCGTGGTGGTGTGGTACGTGCCACAGACATGCTTCTGGTTCCTGTTACTCTGTTGATTCTTTGTCTTTTCAGAGTCCGGTGGGCCCTTTATTGACCAGGTGTACGTCCTGCAAGGTTATGCAGAAGGATGGAAAGAGGGGAGCTGGGAGGAGAAGGTGGATGACCGGCCATGCATCGACCCACTGCTGTACTCACAGGACAAGCACGAGTACTACAGGTGCGTGTGCTCAGGTCCTGGGGAAGGGTCCTGAGTACTACAGGTGTGTGCGCTTGGTTCCTGGGGAAGGGTCCTGAGTACTACGGCTGTGAGTGCTCTGTTCCTGGGAGAAGGTCTCGGTCCCCCGCCCGGCCCGTCAGCACGTCCTCGTCCCCTGCTTACAGACGCTGGCATGGCCTGTTCTAAGAACAGCTGGTTACCCTCTGGTTACCTTTTCCCACATCGTCTGATGCACTTGAACAAGGCTGTGGACCTGCGGTCCTGCCCCCGAAACACAGCATGCCACCAGCAGAGCGCCCTGTGGAGGGCTGTCCCCTCAGCAGCGTCCACGGGCGGAGCGCCAGAGCTGGGCTCCGACGACCCCCATGACGCAGCGGCCCTCCCGAGGAGCATCTAGCTGTAAGGACAGTTACCTCGCAGCTCTGGCTCACAGTGAGGTGTCACTTCTGTCCTTCTGGCTGCCTGCTTTCCCGTCGACGTACCGTCTAGAGGCCTGAAAAGAGCGTCACTGGTCTCATGAAATGAAGCGAAATTCGTGGTTTCTTTGGCAGTTTTCAAAAGAATCTTATTTCCTGTAATCACGACCGCTGTGTTGTCTCTGGAGTAGCCGGGTTATCAAGGGCGAGCTCTACGTGTGCACTAGGTTTTCCTTGTTGTCCGGGTGAAAACAGACTAACCCACTCAGGGTCCTGGGATCTTATTTTCCAGAGGATGGTTTTGGGGTTATGAAGAAACGAGGGGTTTAAACGTGTCCTGTCTGTCCGTTCAAGGATCAGCTTCTGTCGTCGCACCTGTGCTTCTGAGAAACACGTCAGCACGGTGAGCGCCTGGACTCCCTGCGTTAGGACTGGCCTGCAAGCGTGTGTATGTGCGTGTGTGTGTGTGCACAAGCATGCATATGTGTGCAAGTACGTCTGTAAGTGTATGTGTGCGAGTGTGCATCTGTGTGTTCTTGTGTCTGTGTGCATGCATGTCTTTGCGAGCGTGTCTGCAGGCATATATCTGCGTGCATGCTTGTGCGTATATGTGCGTGCATGTGTGTGTGTGTGCATGCATGCGGATGTGTGTGCATGTTTGCTCACTCTGTCCTGCCGGCCCTGGAGCCCCTCCTGGCCGTGGCCTGTGGGAAGGGGGCAGTTAGGCCTTGTCCTCCCCACACCCGCTCTCCGTAGTGGGACGGGGACGGGGACTGGGGTCTCAGACGGGCCGCATGTGTCCTCACGCCGGGAGACAGCCAGGTTTGGATCAGCTGCTCCCATGCTTGGGGGCTCTGTGTGGCTGGTACGGCCCACTGTCCCCTTGAGGCGCCCTTTGGAGCTCCTGTTCTTTTGAACTTTGCCAAGTGGGTCTTCACACCACTGGTGGGCGGTGGAGATGGGTTCGCACCTGGGGTGGTGGGGTGGATCCACCACCTGGACTCCACTGCAGGGTCCCTGTCTGAAGTGTTGGTGACAAGCTGGGGCCTAGCTGGGTGCACTGGGCATGAAGGGGGACGTGGGGGAAGAGGGCAGTGAAGGGGGTACCGGGGATGCAGGAGGCTGGCTGGACTGAAGGGACTGCAGGTTTTACTTCTTTGCTTGTTTCAGGCCTGAGGGGTTTTAAACTGAGCAGCCAGGGTGACGGGGGAGGGGGGGGGGGGCAGCTGCGGCCTGGGGCGGTTTCCCACAGCTCCCTTGTGGAAGAGCACCATGCTGTCTGTCTGGTGTCACTTCTGAGGTTAGGCCCTCCGCTCAGCCTCCTCAAAGCCCGACCTCTGAGTGTCAGAGGAATGGCTGTTTCCTCTTCCGGAAATACTGCTGTGGGCGGGTGCTCGCAGCCCCTCCTGTCGAAGTGCCACCACGGGCTGTCCTCTCCCTGGTGCCCCGTCCCCCCTCAAACGCAGAAATCTGGCCTCGTCACTGTGCTCCCTCACTGCTGGGTGGTGCTGAGGGGTCAGCAGGAAGGGACGTGGGACAGGACTGCAGGCGAGCAGCAACCTGGTGTGTGTGGTCAGCTCCTCCAGAGGAGGATGCGTCTGCTGGCCAGGCAGCCCATGCTCAGGAGTTTCACTGTGGGTCGAGTTGCTGGGGACGTGGGGACCCCAACACAGCCCCTCCATGAACTGTCTTCAGTTCCCCTCGAGCCTGACGCAAGCGCTGGCGCACGGGGGCACACCTCCCAGGACAGCACTTCTGATGCCCCTGGAGCCCCGGGGACCGTGAGCTGGCCTGGCGCCCAGGGCAGCCTTTCTTCGGGTGCTCTCACGCACACCTCACGCCCTGGGTGTGCCGGGACTGCACATCACCAGCAAAATCACAGAGCTGCCCCAGGGCCCCTCCTGGTCCCTTTCAGCCCATCTTCTCCGTGTCAGGACCACTCTGGGGCATGCTGGGCCTTTGTAAACAAACCATAAAGGTCTGCTGCTCGGCAGATGGGTTCTCACTTAACAGAAAGGCAGAGCCAGGAGACTGCCCAGGGCGCGTGGTGCTGAGCAGGTTTGCCCATGTCCTGAGGCGCGGTCCTCCCTCAGAACGTTGGGTTTCAAAAGCAGATCTGGCTGAAGCTTTGGACCTGTAGCCCGTGTCGTCTTGCCAGTTGTTTTTCTGAGTGCCATCTTGTGGGTCGGAGTGGAGCGGAGCCCAGAGGCCCTTGGGTGAGGGGGCCGCCCCTCGGAGGAACCGTGAGGCTGCATGGCTGTGGGAGCCAGCCCACCACTCAGGCACTCAGCTCCAGGTGGGAAAATGCCAGAGACCAGACCAGGAAGCTGTTAGGAAATAGCCCGTGACCATGGGGCAGGGAAGGAGTCCTTAAAGTGTGAACAGCACTCAACAAAAAGGAAAGATGGTAACTCACTTACGTTGACATTTAGACTTTCTGTCCATCGAAAGATGCCACAAAAGTGACAAGACAAACTGGAGAGAGAGAGAAGATACTCTCAGCATACTTGAGCCATGAAGGACTCAGTCCTGGGTGTGGACAAGGTTCCTGAAAGTGGGCAGTAAAGGACCGGCAGCCTCATGGTCAGGTCAGCAGAGGATGTGACCAGGTGCGCAGCCAGAGGAGATGCGGCCGGGCAACCTTACCCGGAGAGGACGCGCTCTGCCTCCAGGGACCACAGCTATGGGCCGCTGATGCTGTTGGAAGGACAGGCAGCAGCGGGGGGCAAGCACACTGCTGCCGGCAGGAGAATTGGGGACCGTGCTGGGGGCACAGCTGGCCGTCAGGTTGAAGGTGGCAGACCTGTGACTCGGCAAACCCAGCCCTATGCGCATGCGGGTGTGCATGCACCCAGCACATTCCAGGGTGTTCCTGACGGCCCCAGGCAGGAAACTCACGTCCTTCAGAAGTCGATTGGGTGCAGAGGTTGTGGTGTTTTCAGAACTCAAACATTCCACCCAAGAAAATGAAAAGCCATTGCTGCACTCCCCAAGGATAAAGCGTGGAGGTGATGTTGAGTGAAAAAAGTGCAAAAGGTAAATCCAGTCAAGTCTATTTGCATAAAGTTCAAAGGCAGGCCCGGCTCACCTGCAGCCTGGGGACGCCTGTCTGGGAGGTGGAGACGGGAGGACGTGCAGGGGCCCTGGGGCAGGGCTAGCTGTGTGGGAGCTCCACTTTGCGGCCTCGGCTGCAGTGTCCGTTGTCGAGCTGTTCTACCGTGCGTGTGACAGAATGCTCATTTCTGCAGGCGATACTGCATTTTATAATAAAACAGACCCTTAAGAAACTGTCTTGGTTCTTGCCCTGACCCCTGAGGCTGCCACTGTATCCAGCCACTCCCGTTTCTTTCCAGAACTTTCTATTCATATTAAATATTTGTGTTCGTCTTCCTTGTTAAGCACAGCAGTCCTGCCATATTCATGTTCTCTACAAGGTTTTCATTTACCTTTTCCCCTTGACCACGTCTTGGATGTTAAAGACCACAGAGGTCACCGTGTTCCTCTGCAGTCATCTCTGCACAGAGGTCAGGGAGTGGCTTGGACTGCCCAAGGTCGTGGCCTCTGGCTGGTTCCAGGTTTCTGCTGTTACAGACAGGAAACATGCAGAAGTGTGGGGAGTAAAATTGGAGGCTCACACCCAGAACGGAAATGGCCGGGCTGTGGGGATGCGCCCTCTAAGGGATAGCCACTGGGGCATTGTCCCCACGCGGCCCCCGGGGCAGAGAGCTCTGGTCTCTCTGGTGCTGGGAGGTGAAAAGCTCCTGGTCTGTTGACTTATGCACCTGTTGAAATCTTTGCCAATTTCTTTCTCTGCAGAAGTTTTTAGTTTTTATATATTGTCGTCGTTTCATGGCTTTGCCCCTTACCTGTTAATGTGTGGAGTTAAGTAATAGATTTTCTGATATCGACCCATCTCTGTGTTCTGAGTAGCAGCCCCATTTGTCACGTGTGTTACTCTTTTAACGTACTGCTGGGTTCTGTGTGCTGATGTTACTTGTTTGTTTGTTCGTCTTTTTTGCATCAGTAGTCACAGGCGAGCGTGGTAACAGCCGGTTCAGTGGCTGGGACAGGAGAGATGCTGCGAATGCTTAGAAACACTTAGGAATTAGACTCTCAGAATCATGGGGTGAGAGCCAGACAGCTGCCTCTTACAGGGTCCGCAGTAGCTTGTCCAGATGCACACTGGTGGCCCAGCATGGTTAGTGCCCTCTCAGAAGTCACCCTGATTGTGCCCTGCACAGGCCTCAAGGACAGGGCCTCTGGAGTGTGTGGATTCATTGCTTTTAAACTCTTTCTTTTCCTGTTGTTTAAAAATAGGTCTGTGATGTTAGACAGAGCCGAAAACCTGCTGCATGACCACTACGGAGGGAAGGAGTACTGGGATGTGAGTGTCGCCGCGAGCGTCTGTCTGCGTTTGCTTGTGTCATTTCAATGTTTAGTTTTTGCAAGTCCAGGACAGTCGACGGCTCTTGTCTTCAGCTATGCTGACGGTAGGCAGGCTCTCAGTGGTCACAGGGGTGGGTGCAGCCATGGCGTCGCCCCACCCGCACGCAGGCACCGCAGGAGAGGACTCGGGAGGTGAGGGTCCTGAGGCCCCGACACTGCAGGCCCTGGGTGGCTGCTGGCCCCCAGCCCTCCCCTGCCTCTGAGTTGCGCTGTCCCTTCCCATTAACGCGTTCAGTGGCTTTCTGCCCTCTCCCCAGCCCGGGAAGGTGGGCTGTGTCTGCCACCGGCGCTGAGTCTCGGCGCCGTCTCCGCTCTGATGGGAGGAGCTGCTCTGGTGGTTTGGCGCCACGGCAGAGGAACTAGGGCAGAGGGCGGCGTCTCTCATGCCGGCAGCCGCGTTCTGCTGTTGTTGGCATTGGCGAGGCTGATCCGCCAGGGTCTGGAGAAGAGTCGTGGTCCTTGCGGCCGGGGGCTCTGCAGTCCAGTCCCATCTGGTCCAGTGTGGCAAAGGCGGAAAGCATCTGAGAAGAGCCGAAGCCCGTGGCTGGGGCCCAGGTGGAGGAGCTACGTTCCGAGTCGGGGTCTGCTGGGTAGGGGAGCAGTGTTCCTGTAGTGAGCCGCCTGCAGGAGCCTTGCGCCAGGCCTCCGGAAGGATCCGGGGCGGGGGCCACAGGGCCACGGGGGGACATTGGACCGGGTGGCAGCTGCCCCCTCAGAATCAGCCCATATCCCCCAGACCCTGGTATGTGGAGAAACTGATTCTCAGAAGATGCGTCATTTGCTGCTGCTGGAGTGAAATAGAAGTTTTTGGGTGAATTCCGGCTTTCTTGCAAAGAACAAATCCTGAGCTTGCCCCTGAGGCGATGTCTCCCCAACTCGTCCTCTCCTCCCACCTGCAGGCCTCCTGTGTCTGCAGTAGATTGTCCTTTGTGCCCTTTCCCGCCTGGGGCACCCCCATGGACACGCCCAGTGGCTGCTCACCCCCAGAAGGCCCCTCTGCGGGACTCTGCGCCCTGGCGCTTGGGAGTGGACGTCCCCGGGCAGCACAGCTCCCCCTGGTCTGCTCAGGTTCGCAGGCTTGTCGACTGAGCTGCAGGGCTGTGATCTGTGGCAGCTGGGCTTTGAAGAGGAAAAAGCCAATGTTTTGCTTTCATGAGGATGCAGTTAGTATTCACTCTGTCATCTCTGCACCTGACCCACGGGGAGGGGAGGGGCCCCGTTGCAGTTAACCATGAAGTGGCCAGCCTGTCCGCGGCCAGGAGTGCACTCCCTCCTGTTGCTGTGGCTCAGGCAGAGCCTGAGGACAGGGTTTCAGGTCCCCTCTGCCATGCTGGCTGCCTGCTCTCAGCCTGCCCCGTCAGCGGTTGCGGAGCCTCCTGTGGGGAGCTGGGCCAGGCAGAGGACCCAGGGGAGAACCCTGTTCCCTGAACATGTGACCCAGGCACCCCTTGGGCGGGTCGTCCAGGGTGACACAGAAGTGCTCTTGTCATCGCAGACAGCAGATCTGTGCTCTCGTCAGTGTCATGGTCCCCCACCACCCTATATAGGTGGTGACCCGCTCAGCACACCCCCCACCCTGCCAGCCATGTTCTCTCAGCTGGGCCTCGGGCTGAGGGGACCCTCAGGAGGGGACGGGGTCAGCACTCAGCCTCAGAGCCTCCTGGGGTCACAGATGCAGCGCATGCTGACACGCCTCCTGGGCACACCGGGTCGCTCGATGGTTTGGCGGCTGGCAACTTGTTGCTCTGCTGGGCTGCCTCACCACCTTGTTCAGGACACCCAAGCGCCAGCTTCTCGTCTTCTGCAATTCCATTGGCTCCTCGGGCCCATGGGCTGGGCGGGGGGTGGCGCTCAGCAGTGCTGTCGTCTGCACCCACAGACGCGGCGGAGCATGGTGTTCGCCAAGCACCTGCGGGCTGTGGGGGACGAGTTCCGGAGCCGGTACCTGAACTCCACGGACGCGGCAGACAGGACGCCCTTCGAGGAAGACTGGACGCGCATGAAGGTAGTCCCTGCCGCCTCAGCCGCGTGGTGCCTGGGCTGTGTGTTGGTCCCCGTCCTGGGGCTTGGGCTCCTTTGGCCACTTGTCCACTCGTGGGAAGGGAGCTCCTCCTGTGCAGACCCGGGGGGGCCATGGGCACAGCCCTCCATTCGGTGAAATGGGGGTGGGCTGCTCTCCAGCTGCCCAGGGACGGTTCCTGGAGGTGGCTGGGGTCACTGTCAGTGTTTTGTCTTTATGGTCCGAGAGCCATAAAGAAAAGGAAAGCAGGGCTCACCCCAGCCCCCAGGCGCCCCTCAATCCTGGGGTCCAGCATCACACTTTTTCAGTTTTCTCTGGAAGGTTGGGTTTCCGTGTAACGTAACTTCAACAGATAATGTGCTGCTTTCTCATAGGGACGTTGCTTTAAGCGTTTTGAGTATAATCTGGTTGTTTAGTGCTCTCCTTTGGTGTAGTTTCTAGCAGCAAATGATTTCCTGGAGACGAATGCTGTTTCGCTGCTGTTTTACAGACCTTTAGATGTTTCCAGGTGGAATGTGTTGTCCCGGTAGTAATTGTCCAGTCGTTTGTCTTTACTGGAAAAATACAGTATTAAGTAGGAGGTTCTTCTCTTTTATCTAATTTGTGTTTTCTCCAGCGTTGTATTTACCTTTTTGGTTTCACTCAGATAAAAGGGTCTGTGGTAATTCAGTCACTTACCGGTCTTAGAAAGATGTCCAGTGCTCCTCTCCCGAGACTGCACCCTGAGGACCCCGAAGGCAGACCCCCCCGGGCAGGACGCTGCCGGGTCCCCTCTGTGTCCTGAGCCGCTCCTGCTCAGGTCAGCACTAGGACGCCCCCCCAGCCCATGGGTCCGTCTCGATGTGTCCTGTCCTTTTTTTTTTTTTAAAGATTTTATTTTTTTCCTTTTTCTCCCCAAAGCCCCCCGGTACATAGTTGTATATTCTTCGATGTGGGTCCTTCTAGTTGTGGCATGTGGGACGCTGCCTCAGTGTGGCTTGATGAGCAGTGTCATGTCCGCGCCCAGGATTCGAACCAACAAAACACTGGGCCGCCTGCAGTGGAGCGCGCGAACTTAACCGCTCGGCCACGGGGCCAGCCCCAATGTGTCCTGTCCTTTGCCAGGTCAAGCTAGGCTCCTCGCTCGGGGGCCCGTACCTCGGAGTTCACCTGAGAAGAAAAGACTTCATCTGGGGCCACAGAGAGGATGTGCCCAGTCTGGACGGCGCCGTGAAGAAGATCCGCAGCCTCATGAAGACCTACCAGCTGGGCAAGGTGTTCGTGGCCACAGACGCCGTCAGAGCGGGTGCGCGGCTCTGGCGTCCGGCTGCCTCTCCCCGCCCCGTGAAGCTCTGGGCAGCCCTGGCGTACCTCCCAACCCTCAGCGTGGCTCCCGGGAGGGTCACCCTGAACTTTGTGTTTTTGTCCTTCCGTCCCCTATAGCCAGTTCCTGGAGAGGTAGCACGTAGCAGAGCATGCGTGTCGTCCTGTTCAGCACAGGCCCGTCTGTCCATCCTGCAGGTCCCGGTTCAGCAGGCCTCTGCTTTGCTTTGCAGAGTATGAACAGCTGAAACAGCTGCTGCCCGAGATGGTGAGGTTTGAGCCCACGTGGGAAGAGCTGGAGCTGTACAAGGACGGGGGCGTGGCCATCATCGACCAGTGGATCTGCTCGCACGCCAGGTGCCTGTCAGCCACCGCGCCGGGTGGTTTTCCGAGAGTTCTTGAGTCTCAGGCGCCCGATTGTGAAAGCACATGGCGGTCTGTTTGTCCGCATGGGGTCACGTGCCCTCGTCTGCTTCCTGGTCATGCCGGTGTCTCTTGTGATAGAGTTCAGGCTTCTTGGGCGGTGTGACTTATTCATTCCAGTCGTTTGGTCCCAGCTTGCAGACGTCCTCCATGGTACACTGTCCTCATTACTCACCAGAAACCCCTCCTTTATCTTGTCGCATCGGGAGGGGTTGGTGGGGGGCCCACCATTGTTCCCAGCTCCTACCCCACCCCATCCTTGATCACCTGTCGCCTGTCATTGGAGCACGTGCACAGGGTGCTTGGGAGTCTGGAGGTACAGGCCCTTTATTTCCTTGTTTTTGTGGACTGTTCTCCTGGATTCTGTCCCGCCCAGGAGGGCATTGGGCCTGGGTCTCCGGGTGGATTTCTGTAAGGACTGGTCTGCCCGACACCCCTGGGAGACCAGGGCCGGGGCGAGGTCAGAACACTCCAAGTAAAATGGAAAATGCAAGTGCATAGGTCGTTCTCAGAGTCGCTGCATGCTCGCGTGTTTGGTTTTAGCAGGTCGACACGTGCGTCTGTCCTGTCTGGGCATGGTGCGTGCAGGGCTCAGGGCTGCCTCCAACGCGGGGGCCTCTTCCTCCGCCAGGCAGGCAGGGCAGGCCGGGCCCCCAGCAGCTCTGTCCCTCGGCCCCCGGGGTTCTGCTGCAGGAAGTTTTGAGCTTTGCTCTTCCTCACCCGTCTTTCGCAGCCTCGGATCTGGCGGATGTCAGGGCAGACCTCTGGCGTGTTTGTCCGAGACTGTGGTCCCGGAGGGGCTGGTGGCTGGAGGGAGTTTCTTCCCACTGCCTGGCTTTGCTGTGGCTCTGTCCCTTAGCCCGGAAGTACTTCCCCTCGGAGGCCCAAGTTTGGCCCTGAGCCCCCAACCCAGGCAGAGGTCTCAGGTCTGCCCTGTGCCGGGCCTGGGCAGGCTTCTTAGCCGGGCCCCACCAGCCTGGCCTTGGCCGCCTCCAGTTTCTGATCTGTCCTGCCAGCCCAGGCCACTCGGTGGTGGCGATCGGCCACAGGGAACCCCAGGGTGGAGAGGCCAGGGGGCGTCTGGCGGGGCTCGTGAAGCAGCTAGTCCTGGGCGGCTCTGCTCACCTCTGGGCTCTCTTGGCAGGTTTTTCATCGGCACCTCAGTCTCGACGTTTTCTTTTCGGATTCACGAGGAAAGAGAGATTCTGGGGTTGGACCCCAAGACGACATACAACCGGTTCTGTGGAGACCAGGAGGCCGCGTGCGAGCAGCCCACGCACTGGAAGATCGCGTACTGAGCCGCCTCCTGCCGCTCCGCCCGGGCCTGTTGTGCAGGCGGCGGACTCGCAGGTGCTCTCTGACGTCATGTGGCACCGCGGGGTCACTCCTGCCCGTGGCCGGCGGGCTGAGCGGTCAGACCGTCCCTTCTCCTTTTCTTGGGCCCAGAGTAGGTCACACACAATGCGGGCACAGCCCAAGGCTGCGTGAGCCACGGCAGGAAGCTGCGTTGTACCCGGAGCGGCGCCGTCATGGGTGTTTCCTCCGGCCTCACCCGCCTGTGAGAGGCGCCTCTGCTCCCCGGGGCTCTGGTGGTGTGTCCACTGGGACCTGAACTGTCTCTGCTGCCAGCCAGGCCCCGTGATGCCATGGAGGGCTCAGCCTGGAGGGCTTCCAGTGGCACATCGGGGCCAGACGTGGCCTGTGGGCAGCCTCCTCACACAGGGATGCGGGCTGGTGACCCCTTTGGACTTGGTGTAGCCTGCGTCTCCTGGTCGCTCGTCCTGACTCCTGCTGTGGCCGCCAGAGCGGAGTCCTCCTGTCTGCCCTTTCCCCCATGGGCCCCTGTGTGAGCTGGAGGGACGGTGCACCGCTGCCTTGCAGAGCCGGGTCCCAGGCCCTGTGAAGTGGGCTCTCTCCTCCGTGGGTCAGAGTGCTGGAAAGTTCTTCATCGGGTCTTCAGTGATGTGTCCTTGCCACATGCAGAGAAGCCCTCTGTGGCGGTAGGAAGTTAATGGTCAGTCCACACACCGAGTCCAGGCTGGACACCCCCGCACCTGTGGCCGCCACGGTGGGAGGGGTGGCTGGCACCTGTCCGCGAGCCCTGTGACGCTGCGCTCCATCAGGGTGGGGGTGGGGCTCACACGAGTGTGGGCAGAGTCGTCCCAGCCCCGGGAGACAGGCTGCGGTGCTCGGGGCTCGTGGTGCCGCCTCACAGGGTCCCTCTAGACCTTTAGCACTGCCGCCCCCAGGGGTGCCACGAGGGCTTGCGGGTCAGCCACGGAGCAGCACTGCCTCGGGGGTCCCGCCCCGTCCCTGCCGACCCAAAGCCCCAACTTCCACAAACGTCCAGGTGTCTAGCCGCCTGGTGGTCCAGGCCGCCTGGTTCTTCCCGCCTCTCCTCCCACACTGTCGAAACAGATCCTGCGCACGTGGTAGCACGTGGTAGCCCCATGGCGTCACTTGTGGCTGTTCGGGGTGAAATGACAAAATATTTATTCTTTTTCCATTTGTACATTCAAACATTATTAATAAAATAAATTTTCTAAAAAGCTGGGATCCTAGAGATGGTGCCTTTTCCTGCTCTTGAATTTTATTTTGTTTGAAAGCAAGCTCTGTGTGATTTGGACCATGACCGTTACCTCCTTTTTTTTGCTGAGGAAGATTGGCCCTGAGCAACTGTCTGTGCCCATTTTCCTCTGCTTTATATGTGGGATGCCACCTCAGCATGGCTTGACAAGCGGTGCCATGTCTGCACCCGGGATCCAAACCAGTGAAACCCGGGCCACCAAAGTGGAGCAGCAAACTTAACCACTGCATTACTGTGCCAGCACCATCACCTTCCTTTTTAAGGACAATAAACTGCTTTGTTGTCCATGTGCAGTCTCATGGGGGAGGGTGGTGGCACCGTGACTGGAGCAGGGACATGGAGGTGGAACAGCCACTGCCCGCTGCGTCCGGCTGCTCTGTCCATTGGACGTCTGCTGCCAGGCCTGTGAATCTGTGGTCATAGAAAGTTTGGGACTGTGGGTCTGGGCCTTGGGCACTGAGGAGGCAACAACACAGCTGTCCTGAGGTCGGTGTCGTGGGGGAAAGACCAGAGAAGCCCCGTCTCACAGGGTGGGAGACGCTGCAGGAAGATAGGGGGCGGAGGCCCTGAGAGGCGTGGGAGGCACGTGCCTGACGAGTGGAAACGCTAGACAGGACGCAGGAGGAGGAGCAGTGGGGAGGGGGCAGGGCCCAAGGGTGGGGTGGGGGCCGCTGGAGGTCTGAGCAGAGAGAAAGCCGGGGTCCAGGGGAAGGGAGGGACGCGAGGTGGGTCTCAGCTGCTGAGGGACGCGGCGTCTGTCCCGTGGAGTCGGAGCCCGAAGTCTTGGCCAAGTGGAGTCATCGAGGGGGCGGGCAGTCCAAACCATGGGGCGCAGCGAGGACGTGGCCAGGGAGGGGGCGTGAGCCGCCCCCTCGGTGGCCTCCCGGGCCTCTGCCACAGATCTCTCAGGGCACCGTTGCTCTTTGCCGCTTGCGATGGTGCACTTTTGCAGAATCTCAGAAGAGGCGTCACTGAGCCTGTCGAAAGCTTCCCCACCATCGATCGTTGAATTTAAGAAACATCACAGGTGAAAAGAGATGACGGCCTGAGGGCCTGAGGCTTCCATCCTCTTCCCGCGGAAGCTGCCCCTCAGTAAGGTCCTTGCCATCTCAGCCTGCAAGTGGGTGCGTGTCCCCCGAGGGTGGGCTCCCAGAGGCCCCCCCAGGGACAGCGGCACCCTCAACGGGCCCGGGGCTCCCGGACAGAGAACCATCCCCTTTACGTCTGGTGCCTTCGCCCCGCACCGCGTATTAGCGCCCGGCTCTAAGTCACCAGGTCAGCGCTGCGCGTGGGAGCTCGGGAGCCAAGGACGCAGCCTGCAGGGACCGGGACATGGCCGCCCCCGAGGGCTCCCGGAGCTGGCGGAGGGTGGTTAACCTCCTGGTCACAGACAGGCGTCCACCCACGCAGGCTCGGTGAGCTCCTGCTCTAAGGGCGTCAAGTCCAGCTGACCTGTGGGTTTGCTGGTGTGAAACATGGCACTCGGGGGGCCTTGGCTGTGCCTCGGGAAGGGGGCTCTCCTCTAGCGCGGGGCACGGCTGTCTGGGCGCACGGGCGCTCCCCCGGGGCAGGCGGCAGGCCCGGCTGGGACGACGTTCTCAAGATTATCTGAAATTGCGCCTTGTGCCCCGTTCCTGCGAGGGGGAGTGTGTCTCCAAGATTATTTTCTTATGATAATCAGTCTGCCCGGCTCTCAAGCCCAGCCGGGCCTCCAGGGACCTGCGTCTCCGCAGATAACCTTTCCTTCCAGCTGAAGGTGAAGCATACCGTTGCTTTGTCAAAGAAGGACTGTTAATTGCTGTCCGCTTCCTGTGAGCTTCACGCTCCCGTCAAGCTGGGTCTGGTTGACTCCTGACCGTGTGTGAGGCATTGGGAGTGTCCCCTGCACATGGGACAGCCAAGGACAATGGATCGGCCAGAGGACCACTGGGGATCCTGCGCCCCAGCCGGGCCCCCCCCAGATGGAGGTCGCTGGCACTCGCCGCATGTGGAGAACGCCTGCTCACTTATGGTCCTGGGGACACAGGCCAGCTCCCCGTGTCAGCCGGCTCTTCTCTGTCACATGTGCCTTGTCCTAACACCAGTGGCTAGGCCTTGCGTTGATGGGACCCCCGCCTGCCCTCTCTGTCAATCTCAGCCCCTTCCTCTTCCTCCAAACAGGGAGACCGCTGTAGGTGCCCACGGACACTGCCAGCACCCCCTCTGCACACCTCCCGGCTTGTTCTGTGGGTTGAGACGAGACTGCACATTTGGACAAGGACTGTGCAGAAGGAAGAGCGTGGATGGGCGGTTTCCACCAGTGCATCGAGCTCACTCCCGAGGCCCTGGCTGGGAGGTTGATGGTGGGGAGACAGCAGAGCCCCCACCTTGTGGGTGGACGCCAGGCATCGTGCCCAGGGAAAGTCACTCAGACCAGCTGCTGTTGGGCCTGGGGGTCCAAGCCAGTGTCACCACCATCCCCAGCCTGGAGCACCGGAGGCTTCTAGGGCACCACAGAGCCCACAGCAGCCATGCTGGGATGGCTGGGATGTCCACGTGGGGTCCACGCTGAGGCCCAGGGGTCAGGCCAGGAGTCAAGAGCAGTGGGAGTGGGTCCAATGGAGACCCTGGGCAGGTCCCTCCTGTCTACACCAGGGACCTCCCTGCACCAGGAGCTCTGGCTCCCCAAGGCCCCTGCCCAGCAAATCCTGGGCTCCACTAGCTGTGGCCAGACACCCCGGCCCCTGGAGGCCTCGGAACCTGGCAGAACCGCCCCACCCTGCCCCACCACTGCTGGCGTCCTGCTGACCGCCACGCACGACTGGCGCCTTTCACGCCCCCTCCTTGGGAGGTGCTCCTCTTACCATGGTCCTGTGCCCCCAGCAGGACAGGCTGGTCCATGGAAAATGCCAGAACAGTGCAGGCCACAGAGTATGTCTGTACACAATCACTTCCTCTTCCATTTACAGATGGGGAAACTGAGCCTTGGGCAAAACGAATGGCCAAGAGCACTGTGCTGCAAGCAGGAGCCTGAGCCAAATTTGGATCCGGGTCCCGCCTCGGTGGGGGAGGGAGGGGAGGACCTGGCACCTGGGTGGGTGGCACCTCCTGTGTCCCTTTCTTCTGGTAACTGACGCTCTCCTGGGGGAACAACGCCCCACCTCTGCCCCAGGCCTGGGTGCTCGGCCTCAGCCTCTGGGAGGTCCTTGAACCCCACTGGGGCCCAGAGCTGAGGCAGCAGCGCCTTCCTTCTCTGGGATGGAGCCGAAAGAGGAGCAGGCAGAGCTTGTCCCCAAGTCTGAGCGAGGACGCTGGGAGAGGAGACCACAGGCCCCGGGTCAGCACAGCCTCCTACACACTCGCCCCCGTGGACAGAGGGTCATGAAGGCGTGTAACCTCGCGTCCCCGAGGACACAAGAGCCTGGCCGACCCTCCATTCCCCCCAGGTTCCGTTCCCTCCAGCCAGAGCCACTCGTCTGGATTCCCCAAGTGCCACAGCAGGAGCCCTGAGACCGCAGTGCCAATTGAAGTCCAGTTAGCCCTCAGACGTGCCCCGGACACAATTGAATCCTGAGAAAGTCCTGGTGGGGAGTCAGGGTGCATTATCCGATCCCACAGGATGCGTGTTAGAAAGTTCCTACAGTGACCCGCTAGTGAGCAGGTTTCTCTGTGGCAGCTGTCCCCTGTGAAGATAGTCCCTCCAGGAGGTCCGTGTGGCCTGAGCTGGACACTTCCCTCAAGGGCAGTCGCCTGGTACGGCCGGAACTGCTGCTGGCCGTCCGATTGCAGCCAGAGCCCCTCTCCACCGGCCACCGGCTTGCCAGGACCCCGGGCAGCAGCACGTCCCTTCCCTCCCGCCAGCCCCGACTTCCCGCTCCCGCTCTTGGCCCTTCTGACGGTGACATTATTCCCTCTCAGATGCCTTATTCCGTGTGCCCAGTCCAGCCTGAGCCCCAGAGGGAGTGGAGCGTGTCCTCAGAGACATGGCTTCAGGGGCGTGGGTAGCAGAGACCTTAGTCTCAGAGACGGGCTGGCAGCCCTGAGTGGACGTCCAGCGGAGGGTCGTGCCTCAGGCCTCACTGGACGACAGGCGGACGTGTCAACTGACGAGGGGGTAGCTCTCGAGAGAGAGTGGAGCCGCGTGCAGCTGTGAGGAACGATGGTGCTGCCTCTCCCAGGGTCTCCGGGCGGCACCTCACACAGCCCCAGTGTGCATGTTGATACTGCAGCCATGCTCCAACGCCCCAGTGCCACCTCACACAGCCCCAGTGTGCATGTTGATACTGCAGCCATGCTCCAACGCCCCAGTGCCACCTGCACTCGTGTGTGCCTGTGTGTGTGCATTTGCATGTGTGCCTGTGCTTGCATGTGTACCATGCATGTGTGTGCCCATGCCTGTGTGCCTGTGCTTGTATGTGCATGTGTGTGCTTGTGCTTGTGCATGTATGCATATGTGTGTGAATATGTGTGTGTGTGCCCATGCATGTGTGCCTGTGCTTGTATTTGCATGTGCGTGCTTGTGCGTGTGCATGTATGCATAACTGTGTGAATGTGTGCATGTGCACTGTGTGTGCCCATGCATGTGTGCACTTGTGCACGTGCACATGTGCCTGTATGCATACCTGTGAGTGTGTGTGCATGTGTGCGTGTGTGCACTTGTGCATGTGCACATGTGCCTGTATGCGTGCTTGAGTGTGTGTGCATGTGTGTGTGCCTGTGCATGTGTGCCTGTATGCATACCTGTGAGTGTGTGTGCATGTGTGCCTGTATGCATGCCTGAGTGTGTGTGCATGTGCATGTGTGTGCATGTGCACAGTTCTGTGCGACTCTGTCACGTGTGCAGGTTCGTGTGGCCACTGCCTGGTCGAGAGGGTGAGCAGTCCCGTCCCGAGGCCCCCTTGTGTTGCCCTTTGTGGTGGGGGCCCTCACACAGCTGGCAGCCACGCCCTGGCCCATCTCTGGAGCCCTGTTGTCTCAGGAACCCCGTTGGGAGGCACCGTCCCATCTGTAACCTTGGGAGATGGCTTTCCCCACTCAGCACTGTGCCCTTGACCCGTCCGTGATGAGGTGGGTGTCGTCACAGCACGTTTTAAGTCAGGAAAGCAGTCACGGAGCATTCTGGGCCGTCCAGTTTCATCTGGGGCTGGTGTCTCTGGGCGGGGTGCTGTCATCCATGTTTTCTACTTCACAGGGTGGGTCTGGGCATGAACCAGCACACATTTACATGAAGACAGCAGGCGCTGAGTTAAACCCGAGATGCCCTCAGGCTGCAGGGAGGGCCTCCAATCTCCGTCCCCTCATCCACACCAGTCTGCACCACAAAACAACTCCCCCGCAGGGCCCCCCACCCCACCCTGGTCCTGAGGGCTGAAGTGGGCCAGGCAGCAGGCCAGGCGTGGGGTGACCCTCCAGGAGCGAGTGTTCTCGTGGGGGAGATGCACGAGGCAGCACGTCAGAAACAGAATCAAGGGTGTGGGTGTCAGGAAGAGACTCCATGCTGGTCAGCGAGAGCTGTCCACCAGTGGACGGTCAGGGAGGCGTAGGCGAGCAGGGCCAACCCGCACCTGCAGGGCCGGGCACAAAGGGAACTTGGCACACGCCTTGCTCCCAGGGCAGGAGAAGTGCAAGAGGGTGAGCCGAGGTGGGTCACTCTGCGTCGGCACCGCAAGCTCTGAACAATGAGGAAGCTGAGCCCAACCTGGCAGAAGAGCGTTCGAGGAGAGGGAACAGCCATTGCAGGGGACCCAGACGCCCCGAGGTCCCCAGTCAGACTGTGGGCACTTTCCTGAGCTGGGGTCTGGGGCGGAGCAGGTGGGGAGACGATAAGAGCTGGGGGCCGGGTGCCCCTTCCCTGGGGGGACTCACACACAAGGAGGGGTCTCACCAAAGGGAGGACACCCTCCCCAGCTCATCTGGTGCCCGCAACCGTCTCAGTTGACTTCTGATAAACACACAACCATTCATTTGTAACCTTTTCCATTTAATCTAGAAACAATGGGGGAAGCATCAAATGCAGACGTTTGAACCTTCAAGGACTCATCTCTTCTGCCCGCCTTGGACCTGCTGCGAGGACAGGAGCCACAATCTCTGGAGAAGGTCACGGAGCGGCCTGCCACGGTGGCGAACGGCGGTTTGATGTTCTAATTGTTCCCCCGACCTCAGAGGAAGGCTGAGCTCCATGCGAGCCAAGGCCTGACCAGGAGATAACGTTTCCGGCCGCCTGGTGACCCCCACCCTCCCACCTGCGGCATCTCTGTGATTAAATCGGGTCCTTGTTCAGGGAGGCAATCACATGACCAGTTAACTCTCGCTGTCCTGTGGCCAGCGCTGCAAGAAACCACAACGGTCCTGAGGTCCTCACAGCCGAGAGGGGAAGGGAAACGATGGGAAAATGCAAAGATGTTGTTTGAGGCGCAGATCGATCCAGGCTGTGCCCGGACAGTGTCAGACAGTGACAGGGCTGCCCAGAGAGCACCCCGTGCGCTCGTCCTGTCCTGGGGGTGAGACGCCTCGGCTGCCCAGCAGGTCCCGATTGTGCTGTGGGAGATTACGTCCTCCCTCACCCAGGCAGCCAGTTTGCTCCCAAGGCCACCAGGAGGGAGGTCAAGCTGCGAAACGGGACGTAGGGAGCCAGTCGGAAATGTAGACACCTCCTCAATGGGAGCTGTGGCAGTGCCTTCCTGAGCCCACCTCAGGGCAGGCTCCACTGGGACAATCAGCAGTGCTCGCTGACCCCTGAGTGTCCAGAGAAGCACAGGAGAGTCACAGGAGGACCCCACACACCTCCGTCCTCCCCTGGAGCACACCTGAGCCCTCCCCTTGAGCCCTCCCCCGGGACACACCTGAGCCCTCACCTGGGACACATCTGAGCTCTCTCGTGGGACACACCTGAGCTCTCCTGTGGGACACCTGAGCTGTTGCCCTGGGTCACCAGGCCAGTGGGGCAAAGGGACAAGTCCCCAGATGCTCAAACGATATCAGTCCCCGGGGCCCTGGGGGGTGGCCATCCAGAGCCTCCACTCTCCCACTACCTCCGCCTCGGAGGCTGCCCAGGGCACCAGGCAGCCTGGCCTCTCTGCCTCCCTGGTTCCCCACCCTGGCAGCTTGGCTGCTCTGGTATGACCAGGCCTGCAGACGGCCCAGCAGATGGCCGCGGCGCCTACCAGGTCCTGGAGAACCAGGGAGGGGTCAGGAGGGATGATGAGGTGCCGCCCTCCACCCCATCATGGACCTGTGGTCAGCTGCCCCCGCCCCCTTGCGTGAGGGCCTCCTCAAGTGCCCCGGCCAGGCTCTGAGTCCCAGCAAGCTCCCAGGTCGTCTACCGCAGGGTGGGGGTAAGTGGCGCCTTTTCCCAGCCCCCATGCCCTCCCTGGACACCCCAGCTGCCCGCCTGCCCTCGCTGCTCCTGTTGCTGCAGACACAGCCCTGGTGTCGTCCTTCCTTGGCCCCCACAGTCATCCATCAGCCCAGGTCTCCTGCCAGGACCGCCCAGTGAGCTTGGAACACGGCCGCCTGCCTGTGACTAGGAGCTAAGTCCAAGACAGCAGAGCAAAGAACCAGGGGGCCCTCGTTCCCCTGACCATGCCACCCGCCCAGAAGTGACCTGGCTCCTGCAGTCACATCCCAGGCACTTCCTTGCCAGGCTGTTCCTCTTGGCCGTGGGGTCACACGGTCAGAGGTGCTGACCGGGCAGGTCCACGGCTGTTGCAGGTGGAATTGTGTCCCAAAAAGACATGTCCACGTCCTAACGCCCATGCCCACGAATGTGGCCTTGTCTGGCAGCAGCGTCTCTGCAGATGTAATTATGTAAAATGAATCTTACTGGACTCGGAGGGGCCCCAAATCCCATGACCAGTGTCCTTGTAAGAAGAGGGAGATGGACACACAGACACAGGGAGGAGGCCACGTGGCAGCTACAGAGACTGGAGGCTGCGGCCACGAGCCAGGGACGCCTGGAGCCACAGGGGCTGGAGGGGGTGGGAAGGACCCTCCCCAGAGCTGAGGAGGGGGCAGGCCCTGTGACACCTGGATTTAGGACATCTGCCCCAGAACCGAGAGGGTAATGTCCGTGGTTGGAGCCAGCTGGCTGCAGCACCTCGTGGTGGCCCCGGGAGCTGCCTGAGTGACCCCAGCTCTGGCAGTGCCGGTCAGAAAATGGCAAGCTGTGTGAGTTCACGCCCCTCTTGCCCCCGTGAAGCCCATGGTTCCTTTCCTCCCTCTGCTCCTGAGGGCCCCTCCTCGAACTAACCGCAGGGGGAGCAGCCCCAGCCGTGGCAACGGCCCCCAATCCGACCAACACTTCCCCTCAATCAGAGCTGACACGGTGGTTCAGGAAACCACCAGACGAACCCATTCCCAAAAGCGGGGCTCCATGCACCCCAACAACCTGCAGGGAAGTGACATCGCCCAACGGACATTGCGCTGGGCCCTGAGGCAGCCCCCCGCACAGCCCGTCCCTCCTCCCCCACTGGGAATCGGGAGCTGGTGCAGGGCAGCTGCCCCTCCTCCTGCAGGCGGCGGGGACCGGGATTCGGTGTCTCCCTACAGGACAGAGGGTCTGCTGCGGGGGCACCCCCTCTGCAGGGCAACTCACAGCCCCGGCATATCCTGGGGGCAGAAACTTCCCAGACTGAGGATGGTTCCCAGCGGACTGCCCAACCCCCTGATCCCACAAAAGGGGCGACGTTGTTTTCAGTGAAGACTAAGGAGGAAATGGGGCCCAGAACTTCCTGCACAAGGAGGGGACCCAGGACATCGAGGAGGAGGATCCAAAGGCAGAATGGTCCCTGGTCTCTTCATCCGTCTGCTCTAGGACAGCTCAGCACGGCCCCCGCCCCTTCCAGGGCCACGACTGATGGGCCATGGCACGTCCCCTACAGAGCCTGGCCGGGGAAGGACCTGGTCAGACATGGCCCCCGTGCCCCGGGCCCTCCTGCCCTCATTCACTGGCCTGAACTGCGGCCCGATTTGCTTTTCAATGTCTCGTTTATGGCGAGAGAGATGCCAGCAAGGGCTCCCTCCAGGTCTGAGAACCCAACGCTGTGCCTGCGGCGGCGAGCACATCACGAGTCGGGGAGAAAAGCCCCTGTTCACTTGGAAGCCCGTTCGGGGCAAAGAGAGGATGGGAGGCATCCTTCCCCCGGGTCCAGTGTGGTGCTGACAGGGCAGCGGCCGTGGGGAGGGGTGGGGAGTACAGGCACAGACGAGGAAGGGAGGGGGCAGGCAGGGGACCTGGAGCTGACTTGGGGGCCAAGGGGGCCAGCCAAGAGCCCGGGACAGAGGACGCTGGGGCCAGGTCCAAGGAAGGTCCAGGCCCAGGATATCCCGCCCCCGGGGGGCCCTGGGCAGGGTTTGGCTCCAGCACTGGGGCCCTGGGGTCCCTGCCGGGCCCAGGGCTGCCCTTCTAGGTTAGAGACGCTGCTGGGCTGGTTGTCTCATTCTGGTTGGAAGGGGCCGTGGTGGCCTGGCTGCGCCGCCTCCTGCTTGATCCTAAAGGGGCAGGAGACGGGGGCAGCCGGACAAGAACAGAGGAGCAGACAGGGAGCGATCTCCCAGGGCTGGATCGACCCGCCCAGACCAGTCATCATGTCGACTCCATGGACGAGACACCATGGGTCAGTGTCCTGGGGCCTCTTAACAAGGCAGGACACACGGGGCCTGGAACAACAGACATCTGCTCCCTCATCCGAGGCCAGAAGTCCAGGGTCAAGGTGTCGGTGGCTGCGGGGGATCCTCTCGCCTCCCCTAGCTCTGGAGGAGCTTCACCCCACTTCACCCCAGTCGCTGCCTCTCTGGCCACGTGGCCTCTCCCCTTCGGCAGCACAGCCTCCCTCCGCCTTCTTTGGGGGCCATTTTCAACCTACCACGTACTCTAGTTACGACACAGCCTGTCGGATTGGATAACAGGCACCCGAGGACCACGTGTGCTGTTTACAGGGATGGCCCGCTCTGAACATGAGCACAAGGCTGCAGACAAACTGAGGGGAAGGGACAGACGCCCCAGGAGGCAGCGATGAGGATGGACTGAGTTCATGAGGACGAGGAGCCGCCGCAGGGGGCAGGTGGGGGAGAGACAACGTCCTCGGAGTCAGGGTGACATCGCAGCCCAGCAGGCCTCACGACAGAGCACGGTGTCTTCCATCCTGAAGCTCGGAACATTCTCGGCGCCCCTGAAAGTGGGCAGCAGAGAACCCCCAGGAGCCCCGGCCGCCCCAGTCACACGGACAGATTCAGCCCTGGGTCCGGCCATCCCGGTGCCATCTGTCTTGTCGATCCTGTCCCCTGTCCTCGGGGGGAGGGGCAGCGAGAAGCACAGCCAGCCCCGGCCCCAGAGCCAAGCTGTGACGCGGGTGGCTCACCCGGAGCGGAGTTTGTGGCGGACGCGGAGCCTGTGAGAGGATGCAGTGGGGGTGAAGGAGGCCCCCAAAGAGGGTGACAGGGAGACGTCCGAGAGCCCGCTGCTGGGACTCGGCGTCCTCCCCCTGGGGCCAGCGCCTCCCCTCCGAAGTCAGCCGAGGTGGCTCGCAGATCCACAAGCCAGTCACTACCGTCCTGGGGGTCAGAGGGACGAGCGCCGTGAAGTCACGCCTTCCTGCGGGCCCAGCGCCATCTGGCTCCTGGCCGCCGTCCATTACCTCTCGCTGCCACATTAGCCAACTAATGAAGGCTGCGTGCTGAGGAAACGGCCTGTGACAAATGAGACCTCTCGTTTCTGTTTGAAGGCTTTTTCAGGACAGACTGGGCAGCTCCGTGTCCCTCGGGCCACTCTCCTCTCGGCCGGGCCATGGCGGCCAGTGCGGTCGTGTGCATGGTGGACAAGCACACACACGCCGCCGTGCCGTCCCTTGTCCCCTGACCACGCCTCCAGCCCGCATCTCTGGAAGGACATGAGCGCTGGGTCGTGCACAAGCCCAGTGAGCAGGTGCCGAGTCGGTTTATGGAGCCCACCGGGCTGGCCCCCCGGGGCTGGAAGGCGGGTCAGGGTAGGAATGCCCCTCGGCTGCCCTCCCAGGGCCTCAGCTCCCTGGGGGATGGTGAGGACGAGTAAGCCAGCACACGGTGGCTGCAGTGACAGTGACGTGAGGATTGTTGGAGAAGGACCTGAAGTCTTGTGGAGATGGCAGTTTTCGTGGAACAATGATGTTTTGCTGCAAGGACTAGTGGGGAGGACAGTCCTGGTGAGCAGCGAGGGGACACACGGGCAGCTGGCAGGGGCTTGGCAAGGGCGGGAGAGAAGAGGGTGGACCGGGGGGGGGGGGGGGGGCAGTCCGTTCTGGGGGCGGCGAGTCCTGGGGGGGGCTGAGCTGGCAGGGGACTCGGGGACACTTTGGTGACTTTCCAGTGACACGGTGAGGGGAATGTCGGGGGCCCTCCAAGCAGAGAGCTTCTGAAGCTGAAGACGCCCCACTGAGAGCTCTGGAAACCTTCTGGATTCAAGGCTGAGCTGGGGAGTGTATTGGGGGAACCCCCAGAGGCCAGAGACCGTGGAGGAGCGTGAATCCACGGGGCCACGACGGCTGAGCATCTGTCCAGTACCTGTGATCCCTGCCGATCAGGATCCTGGGCTTTACGAGCCCGGGACAAGCAGCGGGAGACACGCGCTGGGCAGCAAGTCACACGGAAATCCTGTGTTCATTCAGGAGCCCCAGGACGAGGTGCCCTTGGGGTGTCAGGGAGACTGCTGGTCACAGGAAAGTGGTGGAGACATTGCCATGGGAGCAAAGAAAAGAAAGGTCTCCCCTGAGAATTTATAACCACAAGCTGCCCTCACGCAGTGCAGAGCTTGATGTACACGCACACGCACACACACACACAAAACTTCTGGAGGAATTCAACCTCAAATGCCTCCAGGAATCCCCACCTGCATGAACCTGATTTCACAAGATCACGACACATAAGGAGGCAACCTGCCACACACGGGCCAGCAGAACCGACACACACAACCAGGCCATGCCGCACGGACGTCGGAATAATCCGCTATGGGGTATAAAGTAACTGTGATCAATACATTTACAGAAATGAAAGAGGCTACTGACCTATGACAAGGGAACAAGACACTATTGACAATGAAATTTAAGTTCTAGAAATGAACCTATAATGATTGAAATTAGAAATGCGAAAGTTAAGTATAGCAAATTCAACACACCTAAAACGTGACTGGAGAGCTGAATGAGAAACACGGCAACGTTACCCAGACGCAGCACAGGGGGCCGAGGCACAGAGAGTGAGGGAGACATGAGGGGCGCAGAAGGGAGGATGCACAGCCTCACCATCGTCTAACGGACCTTCTAGAAAGAGAATAGGGGACGCAGGACAGGCGTCTTCACAGGATTCTCCAGACGTCCATCCTCATGTTCAGCAGATCTGATGAATCCCAACGCATTAAACCCAGAGACCCACACCTGGACAGCGACGGCGAGACGCAGGAAGACAGACGGAGGAGCTGCGAGTCAGTGATGACCCACGAAAGCACACGATGCCAACAGCTGACACCTTCACGCCGGAGGCCAGGAGATGGGGTGATGAGCTCAGAGCTCTGGAGGAAGCGACCGTCAGCCTGGATTTCTGTTAGGAGCAAAACTCGCTCCCAAGAATCAGAGCAAAATGTGGATCATTTCCAGGCAAAGAAAAACCAGCAACGGACCTCGCTGAAGAGCTGCTGAGCATTGTGAAGAATCCGGCAATGGGAAGCAATCCCAGAGCGAAGTCTAAGATGCAAGAAGAGAAATGGAAGCAAGGAAACCACAAACCCAAGTGACATTAGACAAGCCGCCCCGATGAGCAACCTCAGCAGTGGTGATGGCAACTTTGGGGTTGAAAACACCAGATGGACAGACGGTGGTCAGGGGTCGCCTGTAGCCGGGGAGGTGGTGCCCAGAGGTGACAGGATGTTGGAAAAGAATCGAAAGAGATGTGACAACTTTGGACTTTGTAAGGTAAATAGTAGACTAGAGGTTTTTGATTCCCTGCCAAAGGATAGGAATCGAGAGGCTAATTCTCAAAGTCATTAAGGGGAGAAAGTGAATGGGAAAGAGTGAACCAAACCTGAAGAAGGCAAGAAAGGAGAAAAACGTGGAAAAAGGACAAATTAGAAACACATTATAGAAAGCTCTAAAGGGACCCAAATATGTCAGAGTCCTCCCACACTTCCAGTCGCTGCCTCCTCTCCTGCTTCTCTCTTCTCCTTTTAGGGACTCATCTGATTACACCAGGCCCACCTGGATAACCCAGGATGGCCTCCTATTTTCAGGTTAGAGGCTTGGTCACTTACCTACATCTGTGCTGTCCCTCTTGTCGTGAAGTTACATATTCATGGGCGTCTGACTCTGGGACGGAGATCATGGGGGCCCCAATTCTGCCGACCACACCTAGGAACTCAGCTGACACGGCATCCTGGTCAGTTTCCAGAGGGACAGAGCAGGCTTGCTGCCCTGTGGTCAGATTCTCACCCAGAAAGCGAGTGTTATTGCCCGTCACCCACAGGAGCAGCGGGGCCATGTGCGGGTTTGGTTCTAAACATGTAGGAAAATGCTATTTCCAAGCTCAGTTCCCCTCCTGGGGTCTCCTCCATTGCGCCTGTTCTCACGCGTGGGCGGGGCGGAGCCAGGGCACAGGTGATGGCGCCCACGGCCCGGGGCGATGCTTTAATCAGAGCTGGAGCGCAGCTGACTGACAGCCCAGCACAGCCTTACCCTCCGGCTGCCTGAGGGGAATCCCGCCGGCTGCGTAACTTGGGGCCCTGGTTCCCAAACCTATAAAATAAAACAGGGCCTCTCTCTCGGGTTGTTGTAAGGGTTAAACTTGAGAACTCGTGTAAGGTGCTTACTAGGTGCACTTACAGGAGCATCAAGGATGTTCAACAAATGTCAGTGGGTGAGTCATATTGATACAAAATAACGAAGCTTCTGAAATTAAGCTTTTGAAACAGTCAACTGTGGTAAAAAGAAACATTATGGTTAATTAGTGAATAACATAGTGGACACAATAGACCATGTTGTCTCTGCTCAACTGCATACATCTGTCTTTTATAAGATCCCTAATTTGTCGGCCTCGGAGGTGGTGGTTTTTCTTTACAAACTTCTGGATGGCCTGAAAGTCCTGATTCTTTTTAAACCACCTCAAACACAAGCCCTTTGCAAACAGCGCTTAATCAATTATTATTATTGTCAGTTTTGGACACACAGCAAAACTCACAAAGCCGTGTGGGTGCTTTGACCCAGCAATCCCGCCTGTGGGGACGCAGCGTAGGGAGACAGCCCACCTCAAACAGCATGAAGACCTTCACGCAGCGTTACCCACGCAAAAAGGGTGATCGACTAAATGTGAATAACGGAGAGAGGTTTTGGCAAATTCCTGCTTCCCCTAAACAGACAAGTGGGCGCCAGTGAAAAGTATAGTAAGATTATGAGGCCTGTCGACAAGTGAGGCGGGAGGAGCCCAAACAGCACAAGCGACGTCTTTGTAACAAGAGTCAGTATTTTATCGGACGAGCGCAAAAATGCAAACAACGGGTTTGTTTGGGTGGGTTATGGCTGACCAGCTTATTTTTAGGCTTGCCTTCAATATTTCTGGTTTCCTGTTTCAAGAAATGTAAATACCGCTTTCCGATGGTCGCGTTGCTGTTTGTGGCGACACGTCCACGAGATAGCACTGTTCTCAGCTCTGAGCCAGTGCTGGTGCCCTTCCACACAACTGCAAAGCCACATGTGGCTGGAAGGACGTGGACACCCCGTGACCGTGACCGTGACCCATGGCCCTCATGACCCCGGGGGCTCATCCGTGGAGACCTGTGTGGGCCTGGTTCCTGCTCCCTGGCCAGCGGCCGCCATGACCACCTCCTCCCCACGCGGAGCAGAAGGGCACCCAGGACAGGCACCTGGCGCTGTTGGCCTGAGAGAGCCGCAGGCAGGAACGCTGCCACTGCAGCGCCACGCAGTGAACTCCAGCACCAGAGGACAACACCAGGGGCCGCGCCACCCTGTCTGCCCCACCACTCCACCATCGGGACACGACCGCACAGCACGGTCCCAAATACCAACCTCCCGTTTGAAGCAGATGCCCCACCATCCATTCACAGCGGTCATACCATGCGCGCCAGCAATTCTGCCCGGCGAGTTAACTCCCACCCATCCCGCTTGTTGGCAGGCTGGACTTGACACTGCCTTGCCCCTTGTCCTCAAAATGACCCTGAGTTGGGGGTCAGTGGGTGGATGGGGTATGGGGTCAGAGGAGGCACCTGGTTCACCCCAATGTCAGCATGGCCGTTGGTCCCTCCCGCCCCCTCTCGTTCTGGCTGAGGGTCATGCTGACAAGACATTCACAGGGTGGGGGAGGGACACGGTCTGGCCACACTGCCCAAGCTCACGTCCAGGGAGGCTGGCTCCACTGTCAAAGACCCTTGGAGCAACGGCACAGGAGTCCTGTGGATCTGGCCGAGGGGTCCTTTCCTTGTGCCCCATGTGACCAATGCTCTGCGGTGTTAGTGACCGCATCACGCAAGGAGGCTCTGCGGGACTCTAAAGGGTCCGGGCAGTGTCCTGGAGGGTGGGAAGGAGGAGGAGGATGTGTGGAGGGCATGCCCAGGGGCCCCCAGCACACCCCTGTGAGGGTCGTTATTCTGTGCTGGAAGGACTGAGGGTCAGAGAGGGTTGAAAACCAGTGGAGAGTGATGATGCTGGCCTGGGGACAGGCGTGGACCTGCCACCAAAACCAGCTTCCTGCAGCTACCCCTGAGCTGAACTCACCCATCAGATGGCCTGCTGGGGCCTGGGGCAGGCGTGTCGGGCGTCTCCCAACCTTCAAAGGGGCGGAGCCCATACCCCCTCCTCTGCCCCACGACCTGCACCCAGAGCCTCACGTGACTTTGTCCTGGGCTGACCAGGGCCAGGCTGGGGATGACAGGCAGAAGATTTCGAGAGTTCTAGGGGCCAGGGGGTTGGAAATCAGTTCACAGCGCTTGGGAAAACTTGAGAGTTTACTCTCATCCAGAAATCGATGCGCTGTAACGGCACTGACACCTCAGTTTAGCAGATGTGGCCCAGAAGCGCACAGGGCCCAGTGCCCAGTCCTGCATCAGCACAAACCTCCCGCACCTCGGGACAGCTGGGCGGACCAGCACATGCTCCTCCTGCACTTCTGGGCCTGAGTGAGACACTGCACCACAGCACGGAGCCAGGAGGGCCTGGGCAGACACATTTCCCCCCCGCCCCCTGTGGGCTGCCCAGGGCTGTTTCTCCATGAAGCCTGTCCTGAGAAGTCCTACGTGCCCAGTGGACACAGCTGCCAAGCTGGGGCATTTCAGCTCCTCCTGAACCAGTAGCCGCTCAGCATTGAGCATACCTCCCCTTGTGTCAATTCCCCGTTCCTCCCTGGCAACTATACACCAGTTCTTTCATCCTTGCCTCAGGCTCTGTTTTGTAGGGAAGCCTGCCTAAGACAGACCCGCACCACAGGGACACAGACAGTGAAGAACAGCCATGCAGACTCCTGCTTCTTATGCATGGCAGATTAGATGCCCCGAACCACCCTTCTGAAGAAAATAACTGAATAGCTGAATTAAAAGAAAACTTATGAAAAACACTACAGATCCTTCATGAAAACCAAGAAATCGCAAGGCACCAAAAAGAAGGAAGTAGGAACCCAAGGAGGCAAGCTAGGTCAAAACTGACTTATAGATCTGGGGTTTCTGCAGTGCCCTGCAGAGCTGGAGCCACTCTGACCACCACTCAGGCCTTGGAGGGGGCAATAAGGCTGGGGGTCTTCTCAAGGTGGGAAAGACAGACGAGGACACTTCAAAAAGCTGAGATTCAAAGGGCGAGTGAAAACCTGCATGCAGAAGTAGACAGACACACAGGAAATGCTCCTATATCAGCCCTGACATTGAGGAGGGAGGAAAACTCTTAAAAGTCATAAACTCCAGCCAGACCTCAAAGAAGTTGGTGATCTAAACTCATGCTGTGTGGTCCAAATTTCAAGCTGATTATTTACAAAAACGGTCCCATATTGGTGGCACCCCAGGTGACAGAAGCAAACACAAAACTGTTTCGGGGACAATCAACTCAAGGACTCAAAGGATTCTAACCACAGACACTTCCAAAGCAAACAGGTCCCTCGTGATCAAAAGTCATAAGAATAAAGGAAAGAAGTCATCATAAAGTTCAATGTCTAAACAACAGAGTAGACGCAGCTGAGGAGAGAAACAGTGAACTAGAAAACAGATACAAAGAAAGTACACCAGAATGCAGTCCAGAGAAGCAAAGATGGGAAACTTAAAAGAAGCTGAAAACCATGGCGGATCCAAATAGGGGATCAACCATATATCTAATAAGATTTTTAAAGGAAATGAGAGAGAACGGAGGAGTGGTAATATCCGAAGAGACAGTGGCTGAGAAGTTTTCAGATAGTTTAAAGATACCTGAAAGATTCAGTAAGTCCAATAAATCCAAAGGAGGATAAATAAAAATAAATGTATATCTAAATCTGTAATAGTGAAACAAATTGTGAAACTGCACAAACCAAGGAAAAAGAGAAGATCTTTTATAATAGCCAGAAAAGAAAAAATAGATTATTTACAAAGGAACACCACTTAGACTGTTGACATCTCATCAGTATCAATGGAAGCCAGAAAATTGTATAATAATACCATTCAGTGTACTTTGATATACTGAGAGAAAATAAAAACCTAGAATTCTAGAATATCTTACTATGATGAGAGTAAATTTTTTTCAAACAATAAATATGAGAGTTTAATACCCAAATACGTTTATTAAAAGTGAAAAGTATATTTTAGATCTGTATTGTCCAATATGGTAGCCATTAGCTCTACAAGTGGCTCTTTAAATTTAAATAAAACTAAAATTTCAACTCCTCAATTATAATAGTCACATTTCAGTTGCTCACTAGCCGCTCATGGCTGGTGGCTACCATGTTGGACAGCCCAGATATAGAACATTTCCAACACCATGGAAAGCTCTATTTGATGAGTGCTACTTTAAACAGAGGAAAAGTTGTTCTAAATGGTAGGATTGGTGGGTAAAGACTTGGGTGAATGTTGGAGAGAAAACAAGTATTGATGGTATAAACAACAGTGTAATGTCTAATTTGTGCGAAAACCAAACAGGACAAGAGTCACATAAATTGTCTGTTTGAGTATGCTGCTTCTCGTGCTGTTCTGGAAGAGGAAAATGTGTCCATTTAACATAGACTTTGTTACGTAAATGTGCATTTACAATAGGGCAATTACTACAACATTGGTCACAGAGAACACAACTGTCAGATAAGCAGAGGAAAAAAGAGAAAAACAGAAAGGATTTTAAAAGCATGTCAATCCGTATAAAGGAAGACAAGAAAGAAGGGAAGAAAAACACGGACGTTAGATTTGAAATGCTGTCTACTGTGAGTCTTGCCGTTATTTTATGCACAATTAAGGAAGAAAAAGCACGGAAAAACTATGATAATATTTCCTTCCCCTATCAATTGTGGGACATTCTGATTTTACATATTTAAATATGTGACAAATGTACATCTTAGAATTGATGGAATTGATGGAATAGGGTAATAATATGGGGAAAATAAACCCCACTATGTCAGCAGTTACAGTGTATAAAAATGGACTAAATTACCCTATTAAAAGAGAAATAGTATTGGACTGGATAGTTTTTAGAATTCTAGATATCTACTGTTTACAAGTTGTGTGTGTGTGTGGGGGGGGGGGGGGGTGCCACAGAATATATTGTCCAAACCAGGGCACTTTAGAAAGTGAAAGGAAGTGCTAAGCAGAGGAGAACAGGCATAAGCCATGACTGTCCAGGGCAAACCAGGAAATGTGGCTCCCTCTTTTGTAAGAGATCAACCTCAAAAATAAGGGCATAAAAAGACCGAGGTCAAAAGTTAGAAAAAGACAAACCAAAGACCAAAAGAAGGGTGAACCTGCTAATATTAATCAGATGAAATAGATGACAAAGGTTATTAGTGAAAAAGGGAATTGCCATCTAGTGATTTTTTAAAAGTTCAATTCATCAGAAAATTTTTAATTTTAATCTTAAACAATAATAATAAAAATATAGCCTCAAAATACATAAAGCAAAGATCTATAGACGCACAAAAAGAAATCTCTAAATCCATCAAATTAATGGGAGATCTTTATTTTCGATACAGGCATTTACAGCTATAAATTTCCACCTCGGACCTGCTTTAGCTGCACCTCATAAGTTTGGGTATGTTGTGTCTTCATTTTAATTCATCTCAAAGTATTTTCTAATATCCTCCATGGTTTTTTCTTTGAATTGTTGGTTATTTAGGAGCATGTTGTGTAATTTCCACTTAGTGGAGAATTTCCTAAACTTCCTTTTGTGGTTGATTTCTAATTTCATTTGTCTGTCATCAGAGAACATATTTTGTATTATTTCAATCTTTTTAAATCTATTGAATCTTGTTTTATGGCCTAGCACGTGGTCTGTTCTGCAGACTGATCCACGTGCCCTTGAGAAGAACACGTGCTCAGCTTTGTGGGGTGGAGCGCTCTATGGATGTGTGTGTGTTGGGTCTAGTTGGTTGGAGTGTTGTTCAAGCCTTTTGTGTACTTATCGTTGCTCTGCCTATTCATTCTATCCATTACTGAAAGTGGGGTTTTGAAGTCTCCAACTACTACTGTTGAATTGTCTATTTCTTCCTTCAATTCCGCTGTTTTCTGCTTCACGTATTTTGGTGCCCTGTTCTTAGGTGCACGTATGTGATTAAAACTTTTATATCTTTCTCGTGTACTGACCCTTTTATCATTATAAATCATCCCTTTATCTCTAGTAACCATTTCCTTTAAACTCTATTTTGTTTGATATTAGTATGGTCGCTCCGCTCTCTTATGGTTGCTATTTCTGTGGCATATCTTTCTCCATCCTTTATTTTCAGCCTACTTGTATCTTTGACTCTAAAGTGTGTCTCCTGTAGACAGTATATAGTGAATTCTTTTTTTTTCCAGATATGTGCCTTTTGACTGTATTTAATCCAGCCATATTTAATGTTATTATTACTATAGCTGGAAGTTCATCTGTCACTTTATTTTTTACTTCCTTTATTCCTTCCTACTTTGCTGCTTTCTTTTGCATTTAGTCAATATTTTCTAATGTAACATTTTACTTCCTTCCTTCAGTATTTTTTTTTTTTTTTTTTTTTTGCTATTTTCTCCGTATTGACTCTCAGGCTCACCATACACATTTTATCAGAATCTACTTCAGACTTATAGTAACTTAATTCCAGTGAGATATAGAAACATTCCTCCTATATAGCACTCTCCCCTCTTCTCCCTTTTGTGATATTGTTGCAATATATATTACACATGTTACAAACCCAACAGTACACTGTTAAATTATTGCTTCCTGTAATTTTATGTCTTTTAAGGAAAGAGAAACAAGAAAAGAGAGCAAGCGAACTCTATTCCTGCTGCAGTGTGAAGCCTGTGGTGTCACTCCTCAGAGGACATGCCACCCTGGGGTGACAGTGATTTCAGCAGGGCCCTCTGGGGCTCTCTGTCCCTGGTCTCTCTGCTGAGCTATCTGACACCTAGCTCTGGGTGTCCACTAATGGCCAGCAGGTTGCTCTGTTATTGTTGACAATGCCTGGGATACAACTTTACCCCCAGTCTGATCCTATTAAATTTGGGCTCCTTTGCAGGGGTCATTTTTTGATGCAAGTCCTTGAGGCTTGTTCCGACCCCAGGAGATCTCTTCTTATTTACCTCTTTCCCGTGTCCTCTCTAGGAAACCAGCTGGTCTATGGTTGAGCTAGTTTCTCCAAAGAAGCTACAGTCTCCTCTCAGTTGCTTGTCACCAAATCCCCCATTGATTTCAAGAGCACCCGCAGGCTCGAACCTCCCCACACTCTGGTTCAGATAAAGCCGGTTCCTCTGGGGAGGGCCTGGGAGCTCCCTTCTCACAGACTGCCTGTCTCTGGGAGGGCCTGTCACTCTGCAGGCGGGCGGGGCAGTGGCCCACTCCCCTCAGAGGTACGTTCTTACTTTGTGAGCAGGGCCTGGGCAGGGGCAGGCACCTCTGGGCATCTCCACCTGCCTCTCGTGGAGCCCGACCCCACAGGTGAGTGGAGCAAAGGTGAGACGGGCTGCGTGTGCCCGGCCTGCTGTGCCCAGGGAGGGTCTCCACCCTGTGGCTGGGCTGGATGGAGGAACGAAGCCCCCGGCTTCATGTGCTCTATGCCCTTAGAATATTCCCAGGGACTTAAAATAATTTTTTTCCTCCAGTTATTGTTGTTCTGCTGGAGAATGGGACTGTGGACCTCCTCACAGTGATAGCCCAGAGCTGGCTTCCTGAAAGGTATTTCTGACTCACCTATTTCAGTACTTATTCTTGTCCATTTTTCTAGTTTGTTTCTTCGGGGATTACAATTGTGTGTATGTTACCTTTCCTTTGCCTGTCATCTCCATCCATCATTTTCTCCTAATCAGTTTTATTGAGATATGATTTATGACCAAAACTCCTGCACTCCCGGCAGGTGGGATGTCCCTGCATCTTGGGGTGGGGTCTGCTCAGTGATGCTGTGCCTCCCCCAGGAGCAGGGGTCTCTGCTGTCAGGGCCCAGAGCGCCCTCCTGCCTCTTGCCCAGGGACAGAGATTGTCTTTATGTCCCCCAACCCCAAAACGCCTTCCACAGTGCCCTTAGGGTGGCAGTGTTTGTTGCATTTCTCCCATGGATTAAAGGGGAGAAGGGCCCAGCCTTGCCATGTGCCCCCCTCAGGGGCTGCTGTTGGTCCCCTCCCAGGTGTCTCGGGCCTCTCTCCAAGTCTGTGGAGGGAAGGCCCACGAGCAGCAAGCTCCCCTCGGCTCAGGGCCCACGTTCTTGCCGTGTCTCTATCTGACCTCTTCTGACTGTGCCGGCTGCATCTGCCGTCCCACCGCCTCCCCGAGGGCACCCATCTCTCCCTTGACCTCAGACCACTGGTCACGCATGACCTCAGCATTCTGGGAGTTTAGGAAGACTCAGGCATGAGTTTGTCCGGAATCTTTGTTGTTGCGAAGGTGGGAGTGACACCTGTCTGCATCCCTGGGTGGAAAATGTCTCCAAGATTTCCGAAGATGCCCGTTGCACTTTCCCCAGCATCTGGGGGTCCGGAGGGGCAGGGTTGCCAGCTCATCCCCGTGAACTCTGTTGTGGGAAGCAAAATGGTTGGTTTTTGTTTTCTTGATTTTTGGGGGTTTTTTGCTTGAGGAAGATTGATGCTGAGCTGACATCCATGCCAATCTTCCTCTACTTTTTTTTGTGTGTGTGAGGAAGATTAGCCCTGAGCCAACATCTGCTGTCAATCCTCCTCTTTTTGCTGAGGAAGACTGGCCCTGAGCTAACATCCGTGCTCATCTTCGTCTACTTTATATATGGGATGCCTACCACAGCATGGCCTGCCAAGCAATGTCATGTCCACACTGGGGATCCGAACCGGCGAACCCTGGGCCGCTGAAGCGGAACGTGCGCGCTTAACCACTGCGCCACTGGGCCAGCGCCCTTCCTCCACTTTATGTGTAGGTCGCAACCACTGCATGGCTGACCAGTAGTGTGGGTCCACACCTGGGATCTGAACCCATGAACCCGGGCCATCAAAGCAGAGTGTGCTGAACTTTAACCACTAGGCCATGGGGCCGGCCCCTGGCTGGGTTTTTTGTTGCTAGTTTTTAAAGATTGGCACCTAAGCTAACATCTGTTGCTCATCTTTTTTTTCCTTCTTCTTCTCCCCAAAGCCCCCTGGTACACAGTTGTATATTTTTAGTTGTGGGTCCTTCTAGTTGTGGCATGTGGGACGCCGCCCTCAGCATGACCTGACGAGCAGTGCCATGTCCGCGCCCAGGATCCGAACCAGCAAAACCTTAGGCCACTGAAGTGGAGCGTGCGAACTTAACCACTCAGCCATGGGGCCCGCCCTCCTGGTTGGGTTTTTATTTGTATGTTTTCTTGGTTTGAAGGTCACAGGCTCCACTTCTGCCTCACTGCTGATGACCTTAATGTTATTAGATGCACGTTTAGTCGTTGTTTTCTCTCAACAGCCAGAATTGACCAGTGCTCGTGTCCCCACCCGGAAGAATCGGGCCCATGACGGTCCCACTGTCCACACTCGGATTTGTGGCTCTGAACCATGGGTCACACGAGTGGTCAGCCGTGGTCAGACCTCACTGTAACTCTCACCACATCTTTGCTCACCATGGTCTCTCCAGCCCCACTTTCTGTTCCCCAGGGCTTGCCCACGTTGCTCTAACAGGCCCTGGGTGACCTCCAGAGACCCTCGAGTGCCTCAGTTTCCACGTCCTCACGTTTCTGAAACGTCTCATGGATTTGCCCGCCTTCTCTTATTCTGTCCTTTTCATTCTTTGAAAACTGTCTCCTCCATGTGCCTGTTTATTTCTGGCAGAGTCTGTGAACGGGTCTCCTGGAGGTCACCCCTCTTTGAGTGGGGTCACTTCCCCGTCCAGCCGTTTCCCGAGAACAGCGTGGGAGGCAGGGCCCCTGTCGGCTCTCCCTGGGCTGCGCACCTGGGCTGGTCCTCTGTGCCTCCCCGCTGGGACCCCTCCTCTCCGTCTCAGCGGTTCCCATCCAGTGTGAGGGGCGCCTGGCAGCGAAGCCCCCGCAGGCCCTGTTCCTCCAGGCGGCCGCTTGTGTCTCTTCATCTTGGCCCATCGCCTCTCCTCTCGAGGCCTGAGCTCCACCAGACACAGAAAAGCAGGAGGCGCTGGCCGGGCCACTGCCTGGAGCAGACTAGGAGGTGGAGAGGCACGTGGAGCAAAGGTTGGAGCCATGTCCTTCCACCCCCAGACCCCCAGACCAGGGCCCTTCCAACGCCACCTAGTTCCCCTCGAGAGGCGGACCTGGTGCAGGCTCCCTGTAGATTGTCCCTCCTTTCCCACCAAATGTCCCCTTCCCTGACCCTGTCACTTTTCAGGAGGCCTGTGGTTGGGGGTCTGGGCGCCAGGCCTCTGTCACAATGCCATCCTTGTGACACCCACCCCTGCGTGTCTGGGCAGGGGCCTGACCCAGGGATGCAGGAGGTGACCTGGCCCACCAAGGGGAGAGATGTGACGATGCCAGGAGAACTGGGTGGCTCCTGGTGGCTGAAGCCACGCCCACCAGTCCCTCCAGACACGCGACTGTTTTATGAGCAAATTACCGAGAACACTTTGATCTTCAGGGTACAAACGAATTCGCTGTTCTTTAAACAGAGGGGAGTTTGGGGCTGGCCTGGTAGTATAGTGGTTACGTTCACATGTTCTGCTTTGGTGGCCCAGGGTTTGTGGCTTTGGATCCCGGGCGCAGACCTACACACCACTCATCAAGCCATGCTGTGGCAGCATCCCTCAGACAAAATAGAGGAAGACTGGCACAGATGTGAGCTCAGGGACAATCTTCCTCAGCAAAAAATGATAATAATAAACAGAGGGGAGTTTGGCCCACTTAGCAGCGTCTACAGCAGAGCCCTCTCCAACCTATTCTTTCCTAGTCTTGTGGGGAGAGGGGGCCATGCAGGCGAGCACAGCTAACCGAGGGACAATAATGAATTTGGAACTGCAGCCTCGTCCTTCTGATCGTCAGGGGCCAGGTCATCCTTTTTGCCACCAGGAATCAACTGTGTCCCGTGATGTCTTCAGTTTGAACAGACAGATAATCCGAAAGAGATTACTGCCCCTCGGTTCACCGGCACAGGCGATGGCAGCTCATATGAAGCGCAGCACGTCCCCAGACGCACTGCACCCCAACCACAGGCCCACGGGGAGCTGACGGCGGCACCTGTCTGCTTGGCAGGTGACGATGCTTGGCCCACAGTGAACACTTCTGCCCGAGAATAGGGAGGTGTAAAGTGATTCAGCATACTCCAGGCACGAGTGTCTCTCCTTTGTCCTTTCAATGATGAAGTGCTGGCAGCTTGGGAGTAAACAGCAGCACTGGGGAGAAACGGGCCTTTTCTTTTATAAAAGATAAACCCGAACGCGACGGATGCCGTCTGCCCGGGTCAGCGAGGCGTCCACGCTAAGCTGATTAGCTCTGGGCAAAGAAGAAAGACAAACACTGGTTTGAAGGTCGCCCTCATCTGACTGCTCACAAATGTTCCAGCTCCAGACAAGCCTCTGCTGCCTCCACCTGCTCCCTCCACCCGCTGCCAGCAAGCGGGTCTCTCCCCAGAATGAGGCCGGGGGCATGGATACAGGACACACAGCAGGACGCCCTGCCCCGCCAGCCCTGACCCGGGCAGCCCAGGGAGGGCCTGGGGAGCTGGGACTGGCAGGCTTGGCTGGACGTCACCCTGGGCACTGGGGCTGTGGTCACCAGCCCCTCTGCACACGGAGCTGGTGCAGAAGGCACCCGGCTGGCCTAGGGAGGGGCTGGGAAGGGGCTGGAAGAGAAGCCCTTGCAGTTTTTGGTTTCGCTCTTAATTGCTGAGAGATTTCTGAAAACCTGTATCTCCTCATATACTTTTAGTCTAGAACTAAATGTTTTGAATTTATGCTTTTACAAAGGATTCCATTTCTGGTCTATTGTGAACACTGAAGTTTTAAAATAAACCCTCGCATTCTTCCTTTACGCGCACGCAGTGGCAACGTGGTCAGTGTTGGCTCCAGCCTCCCAGGGCACCTGTGCCACACACCCCTGTCCGCTCCCCAAGTGCCTGCACCCCACGCATCCCATGCTCCCAGGTTTCCCCATGTCCCCACAGACCCCATGAAATGTGTCTCGCAGCCCACCCCACCCTGCAACCCAATGCCAGAGCCACCTGAGTCCTCCTCCAGGCATGGAAGAACTCTGAGTTCACCAGGATCCAGTGCTGGAAAGATGGATGGATACCTCCACCTTCCAGGTGGCACCATCCACCTTCCACCATCCACCTTCCACCATCCACCATCCACCATCCACCATCCACCTTACACCATCCACCTTCCAC